>NC_030422.2:1470000-1770000 GCF_001660625.3 Ictalurus punctatus | reverse complement strand
TAAATGTCACTTGATAACTCGCTGATCTGCTGCACCACCGTGTTAGCCGATAGCGCTATATTGTTGAACAAGCTCTTTATTGCTGGACATAAAATAACCGCAACTTTCATCATGCAGTCCTTCAGAAACGGGCCTTCAGTGAAAGCTTTCCGGCTTTGGCGATTAATTCACTCACCACATAACCTGCCTCTACTGCAGTATCAGCTAGCTTTTTGCTTTATGAAAAATACTTTACTGAGATATAAATCCTCTCTGTAGCTGTGGCTCGTGTTGCCCTCTCATCTCCCCCATACTTCCCGTACTGCTCTCCATGTTTAGTCCAATAATGACGCTTGATATTATATTCCTTTAAAATTTTTTCGTTGCATATCAGGTAGGTAGCATTTCTATTACACTAAACAAAAAAAAATACTGGGTAGTCCATCTTTCTTGAAACAGTCTGTGTTCATCATCCACCTTACGTTTTGATTTTGACAGCAACATCTTTGTTCTTCAGCACCTTGCGTGCATTTTGGCCAACTTTGACCTTTACCATAACAAACAAAATGCATTAAAAAAAAAAAAACATAATTGTGTTTTTATTTTAATTATTTCAAAAGGGTAGCTTAAATTGGCATGGAAGCACTATAAAATATCTATTATAATATATTAGATTTGGCGGGCCAGATTATATTGTTTTTTTTACATCCTGTCATGGGCCGAACTGAGGGGGCCTGAAGTGGCCCCCGGGCCGGGAGTTTGAGACCCCTGAAAATGATCAGAACAGTAACTTGATTAATTTTAGGTTTGAGTCAGTTTTCCTAACAGTGATCTACATTTACTTCATTAGTAGTGATTGTTAAAATGACTCAATCCAGCTCTGACAGAACTTAATCATTTACATGTGAGCAGATATACTGTATTCCATTTAAAAATCTTACTACTCATTTAAATAATGCTGTTGGGAATTAATTCATACATAAAGAAGTACTGATTTTCTTTCTTTTTTTTAACACAGTGAGTCCTAAACCTGTGGTGATTACTTTAAGGTCAAGTATGTAAATAATACAAAGTAATTTCAAGAATGAAATAATTTCAAGAGAAAAGCAATATCATCTAAAATAGTTTTATTTATAGCTTATTTTAGATTTTAAAATCATGTCCAATGTTTGGATCTGTTTAAATAAAATTAATTAAATAAATAAATAAATAAATAAATAAATAAATAAAAGATCGCTGTTCCTGATGCAGGTAACATTACATCACAAAAGTTGGGGTGACCATATTCTGGTTTTCTACAAATAGGACACCTTTTGTTTTAATTTTTTTTTTACTACATTCTTTTGAATATCCATGGAATAAAATAAAACATTAGATGCCACGAGTGTACCTTCTGCCATTATTTACACATTTTACTGGCCATGTATACGATAATGTACTGTTATGTAATATTTATGCAGAAATAGAAAATTCTAAATGGTTTACAAAAGTTCAAGCAGCACTGTAGGTACAAACATACCAGCTGACTAGGGCGTACAGAGGCTGAAAGCACTGTGTGGGGACTCGGGACTTTTACACTTGAAAATACAGGTTCATTTCTTCCACCAGCGTCATCTGCAAATTTAACAAATATATATATATATTTATATATTTTTAAAAAGGCAACTTAAGTAAGATTTAGATCAGAATTAGAAGAACAATTAAATAAATAAATAAACTTTACTATACAGGCCTTTAATATCATGAAGTCTGTGTATGGCTGTGTCTGGTGATCTGATGTTACACACAACACCAATAAAAATCTTCTTAAAAATATAAATGAACATGAAAAGAAGACATGCATTGGATTTTAAAACTTATTTTGTGTATTTTGTCATAAATCTTCTTAATGAAAAATAAAATACACTTAATTGTCTGCAGTTTGGTTCCCAGATTAATTTATTCATTTTTAAAAATGTTTATATATTTATACTGAGCAACGAGACAAATTCACTGATTATAGCTGAAGTGCAGCGTCGTGATATGAAGTGATTTTGATAAAGTGACTCATCAAAAGATCGTCACTGATTAACGTTAGCACTTTGCTGTGTTCCCTTCATGTCAGCGCTGAAGTCTCTGTGCACGTCCCAGCTGACACTTATACGGGACACAGCATTAATTTTATTCACAACAGTTAATGACTGTGGCTGTGTGGCATGACCAAACATTATAGTTTTATTTGTCAGTCTCTATACTTTACTTCCCTGAACTGTGCAACTGTGAACTAATCTGTGAAACCTAACTAATTAGCCAGCTAGCTAGCTACCATCCAACATTGCTTAGCCTAGCTAACTATCTAATAAACTATCTAGTGTGCTGTTGTAGCTAACTAGCTTCCTAACGTTAGACAAAGAGAAGTTAAGTGACAGTGACACTAATGTCCTTTGAGATGTTAGTTAAAGGGTTGAATAGGTATTTACCATCGAAGCTTAAGTGGACGAGGACGATAAACCGCACTGTCTATACACCTGCCATTAGGAGATGTAGCAGAAAGAGACGGTTACGCGAGTTGAATTTAAAACAAACCGATTCAGCTGATGGAGCACTCTGACGTAGATCAGAGATGACTGACAGGATGGGGAACTTCAAGGGGCCAATCAGATTTCATCTGGGGCCGGCCAGTGGTCATCTGGCCCCACCCCTGGATCTGCCAGTGCTTGTAGGAAATGTCAATTATCTAAATTGATCTAAAAATAACAATTAGAGGATGCTCTGTGTAGGTTCTCTTTAGGTTGTTACAAAAAAAACCTGCAACGTTCTGGGAAGGTTAGTTTTTGTTTACATAAAAAATAACCTACAGAAAATGTTCCTAGAACGGTATTCGGTTTCCAAAAAACGGGAACCGTATGCTTTTGTGAGGGGAACGTTCTGTGTTTGCTGGTTATAAACTGGAATATCCAATGACATCCAATCACATCAGCCAATTATTCAATCCCATGATATGTTGAGAAAAAGTCACATGACTTTTTGATGCGCATCGAGGAATTTATTCGGTAAATGTGTTTCCATCATAGTTTATGTGCACGTTTTATCAAGTAGAAATATTATCTGCCTCAATTGGACACAATTTTTTTAATGCACATTTTGGAGATTTTATTTGTATCTGGTGTTTCCATCCAGCATTTTTTATGAAATATCCCAAAATTTGCATAAAAATACGTTGATTGACATATGGTTACTGACTTCGATCTGTGTGTGTGTGTGTGTGTGTGAGAGAGAGAGAGAGAGACAGAGAGAGAGAGCTGTCTGGTTGCACTGTAACACACCTACAGTATATGTTAATAATCACAGGACATTATTTTTAAAGCTCACACAGCTGATGTGATTTTTCATTTAGTAGTTAATTTAGCATGCTACGCTAATGTAAACAATAAGCTAATATTAAGTGACTTATATTTTAGACTCAATAATGTCTGTTTTTATTCTTTTTCACCAGCGAAAATAATTCCAAACAAATCCACAGCAGGTCCTGCTCCTTTTTTCCTGCTAATTTCTTTTGTTCAAATGGGAGATGTCTTATTATTTAATTTATTTTCAAAAGGGATTTGTTTTATTTATTTATTTTTACACATATGGTTTCAAGTTTAAATTATAATAGTGTTTGTTCAAACAAAAACTCTTCCGTTTTTATTCCTTCAAGGGTCACTGTAAATAATAATAATAATAATAATAATAATAATAATAATAATAATAATAACAATAATACCAGTAGTAGTAGTAGTAGTAGTGGTAGTAGTAGTAATAATAATAATAATAGTGTAATACCGTGAAACAGTGATATTTTCTGAGATGGTTATCGTTCTGTGCGAATCTCATACCGCTGCAACCCTACTCTATTCACCCATAAAAATAAATTGATGTAGAGTAGAGAGAGATTAGAGACCTGCATCATCACACAGCAGTTATTTTCTGACCCTCACTTCAATCTCAGTGAAGCTTTACATTTAATATCCCTATTTTCATTCTCACCATTTTACCAACTGAAAATTGTAAAATAATTTGAAAGTAGTCATAAGATGTTTAGCGTCATCACAGAGAGAGTAATACTGTTTTACTGTAGAAGTGATTAGTGTAGTAAAGACTTCACATCCTGAACTTGTGTTCCATTTCTAACAGAAAAACCTAAACCTGAACTCACATCAGATCTTAAAGGAGCTGCACTGACAGGAAACTCAGTGACTCTGTCCTGTACAATGAAACCTCTCCTTAATAAGCTGACCGATTTGTGTAGAAGAATAAATAAATATTTAAATAAACTTTTAGTTTAATCTCTTATTTTGCTGACTTCACACTGAAAGCTGTCACTTAAAAAAAAAATAAAATAAATAAATAAATATATATATATATATATATATATATATATATATATATATATATATATATATATATATATATATATATATATATATATTTAACAAAAATAAATATTATATTATTATAAACAAAAATGCTAATATGATATATAATTATTGAAATACATTGAAATATCATAATTATACTAAAATGCTTTATTAGTTCTGAATTTTGCAATGAGTTTATTTAGTTTAAATAAGAAATTTGAGTATTTTGGAGGAAGTGAAAAAGGTTATTTGTGCATCATTATTTCAGTTGTTTAGTTGTAATTAAATGATGGCTTGATAATGTACAGACGATTTATGTGCACTGAATGTGGTTATCTTCAGAATTCCATCTATAAATGTTCTTTCTGATTTAATAATACTGCTGAGATCTAATCTGTGTATTATATCAGTGTAATTTTCTTTCAGAGAGTGCTAAAGCTGTGGTGACCATAAAGCCTGATAAACATGTGTTCAGAGGAGAGACTGTGACTCTCAGATGTGAAATACAGGGAGGAGGAGACACTGAGTGGACATACAGCTGGTATAAGAAAGATAACACACTCTACCCATCCCGCAAAACACAGGAGTTCAACTTCAGCTCAGTTAGAAATGATGACAGTGCTGAATACACCTGCATAGGGAGGAGAAGCAGTGACTCTCAGAGATCAGAGATCAGTGATGCTGTTACACTGACTGTATCAGGTGAGTGTGTGAGTTTGTTTTATCTTGTCATTAATTATATATAAGATTACCACTCTGTATGATTTTATTTATTTATTTTTACATTTGTTGTCCATCAGATGCAGCAGAGGCAGTAGTGAGTGTGTCTCCACTGCACTGGCTGACTGAAGGAGACTCAGTGACTCTAAGCTGTGAGGTTAAACACTCCTCTACAGGCTGGACATTCAGCTGGTACACAGAGGTTCCCTCCAGAGACAGTCAGGGTTCCCTCAGGTACAGTACAGCGCTCCTCTCAGACAGCAGCAGAGGATCTGGAGGCTCCTACACTCTCAGTCCTGTTACTGTGAATCACACAGGAGTTTATATGTGCAGAGCAGAGAGAGGAGAACCAGTCTTTCACACACGGGACAGTAACCTACAGCCACTGTGCATCACTGGTGAGGAAATAAATCAACATCAATGGTGTGTGTGTGCTTGTGTGTGTGTGTGTGTGTGTGTGTGTGTGTGTGTGTGTAGGGGGGATGGAAGGACAGCAGATAAATAAATTGGGAAACTGAAACTTTTACTGAAACAAACTGAAGCAAAAATCTGAAACTTTTACAGTTGTGTAATCATTATTATCTGAGACTGTTTCAGGAGCATTTTATAAACACCAGTAATGACCAGTGAATTACTAAAATCTAATTACTTGATGATTTATAAACATGTGTCAACATAATGTATATTGTTAATAAACAGTGAGAATTAACTCTTTAAACTGACAGTTTATTATTCAGTTACTCATCCTACACCGTGTTCAGTAACTACTAGTTAAGGTGTGTAGTTACTAAATCTGAACTCACTGCTGTTTTCTCAGACTTTAAATGATTAACACTGTATTTTTTTGCTTTTGACATTTTTTATTTGAAAATGTCTTTGAAGATAAGACAAGTGCATACTATCTACATATTTTTTTTTATCATATTGCTTTATTTTACATGCTCAGTGATGACATTTTAATTGTTCATGATGTTTACCTATCTATCTATCATTAATTTTCCATATGTAATCTGTTCTGTTCACAACCATAATATATAATGTGTGTGTTTCAGGTGAATCTCCTCCAGTGTCTCTGATCATCAATCCCAGCAGAACTCAACACTTTACTGCTGACTCTCTCTCACTGAGCTGTGAGGACCAGAGTGACTCTACTGGATGGACAGTGAGAGGATACACACACAGTGAGGCAGTGTCTGATTGTTCATCAGTTTCAGGATCTACATGTAACATCAGCTCCCTCTCTACATCACACACTGGAGTTTACTGGTGTCAGTCTGAATCTGGAGGACGCAGTAATCCTGTCAACATCACAGTGCACCGTGAGTCTTCAATGTTCTCATCAGTAATATTTTAATATACATACCTGGACCTAACATTTACAAAAAAATCAATTCTAAAGTATTGTAACGAAATGAAGTGATATTCTCTCTGCATCACTCTGCCTTGGTTAACATAACTGCATAGTTGTACATTTACATAACCTTAATACATGATGAAAACTTTAATGTATAAACTACACTCATAGTTAGTTCTTACGTTACGTCCATGCTCTTTAAGATTTATGATGTTACTTGTGTTTCAGGCAGAATAGCACTATTAGCTACAAAACCTAAACATGTTCTATATCCAAACTCCAAATCTACCATTCATATTTACATATATATCTAACACATGGTCCATCTCTGTACACGGGCAAGAGTCTGAGGGCTTTAGTTACAGAAACCTAGCAGTATGAAGTAAATGCAGTATCACTTTATCTAGCTTTATAAATAGAAATAAAAGTTTGTCGTGACATTAGTTGTGAGCTAAAGCTAGCCAGTGAACTGTGTATCCTAGGTAGATATGGCCAGCAGATATGTACAAGAAGATATTTATTATTCATAAAACCCATGAGTAAAACAACAAACAACAACATTAAACATACAACCCTCTGCTCATCAGATAATTAATTTAGCACATACATAGCTATAGCCAACAACTTACCTGATATAAAGTGCTCCTTATAGAGAATGGAGTGTTTTAGAAATCGAATGCCATTATTTTTTGCCTGCTGTTGTCACATCTTCCACAATCTTTTGGTCATAAATATGGCAGTGTGGTCATACAGTAATGCTACATGAAATAGATAGAGGTCTGAATGTTAGAATTATATTTGTATTTTAGACACTGTGTGTTTTCAGTGTCTTCTTTCTCTTTCCTACAGATGGTCATGTGATCCTGGACAGTCCTGTCCATCCTGTGACTGAGGGACATCCTCTGACTTTACATTGTTTATCTCGCAACTCAAAGATCTCAGCTTCTGGTGTTGATTTCTATAAAGATAGTTCAGTTGTCCAGTCCCAGACTACAGGAGAGATGACCATCAGTACTGTCTCAAAGTCAGATGAAGGTTTCTACCACTGTAAACACCCAGAGAGAGGAGAGTCACCCAAAAGCTGGGTTTCAGTCAGAGGTGAGAAATAATTCGTATATTAATTTAAATAAAATTTTTGCTGTTTTGGAGTCAGTTTTCCATTCTTAAAGCATTTTCACAATATTTATTATGACTTATTGCTTCTTTACACTTTCTAAGCAACTCTATATTTATTACTGTTTCGAATTTACAGTGTAGAAATCTCGTTAAACCTGCTTGATATAACACCACTTTTACAGCATTTTTGAGTAAAATAACAAGAAGTTATGTTGCATTTGAAGTACTGTAGACCAGATAAACCTTTGTTATTATCAAAGGCCAGCAGGCTAGACTCTGTGTTAATGTTTAGACAAGATACTTTCATTTCAAGCATTAACAATTTATTTATTGAAGCCCACTTTAGACACTTTACAGTCAACAAACCGTCTATAGGCTGTGACTAACCTGCCAGGTGACTGTCATCAACCAGCCTCTCAGCTCATGCTCAACAATACAGCACTGTCCAAAATCCAGCCTGATTTTTATTTACATTTTGTCTTAGATGTTTATTTTATGTCTTCTACATTATCAGTAGGAAAGAGCAAATACAACTGTCCTAATGTTCAATGAAATGTTCCAGAGAAACGCCTGTATGTTATTAAATAAAGTAACATATTAAGACATCTGTTCAGACTTAATAGAGGAATATTAGACTCATATTTTGGCATGAAGCGTAAATGTATGACCAGTAACTTAATGCTTTATATATGATTAATTATAGTTTATTATTTTGTAAAATATATTATTATTATTTTATTATCCATGGTATTTTTCCCTCCAGTTCTATCAGATGGAAAAGCTCCACTGTCGGTACTGAGGCTCCTCAGCAGTGCAGTAGCGGCCTCTCCGTATGTGCTGGTGACCATCATTCTGGCAGTGAAATGTTACAGAGCTCGAAGTAAGACCTCACAGTGTTCATTAGCCATAAAATTAAACCCTGACATTTAATAAGAGGCTAATTTGAAGTGTTCATGAGTGTGTATTTTACAGCTGACCCTGATGAGGACAACAGATCGTACAGAGTGATAGAAACTGAAGCATCTGTCTGAGTCTCAGGTTATTACATTATTTTATCATCTAGCTTTTATATAACAGCAGCTCCCCGTGCAACAGAGAACACTTTCGTGTATGTGCTCTGTCAGTAAGTAGAGTTTTAGTGATGAGTGGCTGTGATGCTGTTTCTGTGATTTTGGATGAAAACTTTAATTCTCATTGTGCATTATGTTTTTTGTTTGTTTGTTTGTTTGTTTGTTTTTTATGGAGTAATTTATTTTCCTGATGTATTTGTAATACTCCTATGCATTTATTTTTACTATTTAAGCTTTAATTTGTATTATTGATGTTGTTGTTTTAGCTACATGAATTTTACTTTGTTTAAACTGAATATTAATTTTAAAATATTATTTTTAATGAATTTCCCATTTACTTAATTTAGCATTTACTCAGGGATAAAAGTACATTATGGTTTGATACAGTATAATATTTGTAATTAAATGGAGTAATTCTTATTTTGTAATATTTTATGAAGTAAATACCTGTGCAGATACATTTTGGAGTGAAGTGTGCTTTTGTTCTGATAAGTTTTAATATTTTAATAAAAACAAAAAGTCTGTGAAAAAAAAAAATCAGTCTTTACTAAATATCCAGAGGGAATTATCTATGAAAAGATCAGAAACACTTACACATACTAACTCCCAGTTAGGCATTAAGGAAAAACCCTTTTTTACTTTTACTTTTTATTAAGGTTTTACCACTGTGACAATAGCTCAGAAAATCTCAAGATGTGTAGCTCATTTAATGCCTAGTCATCTTTCATGAGGCCTAATGACTTAAAATCATTACCAACAATATTAATCAAAATATTATATCTCATGAGACTTCAGATATAGTTTCAGAAGTCCTAAAGGCCTTACAGAAACATTTTATACTATTGTCACATTCAGCTGTATTTACACACAGTCAGTCACGTCACATTAATATACAGATTTTGTAACATTTAAAAAAATTTGTAAAACATGCTGAATCATCATGACATCATTGACAGAATGTCAGATCAGCTTAGTTCAGCACTTTTGGTACAGAACTACGTTTCTAATGAGCCTTAGTGAACATTTCCCACTCTGTTCATCACTGGGCTTTAAAATGGCTGTTGTGTTTTTGCTTTTCTCAGCAGTGTGAGTTAAACAGAAAGAGAGAGGAGGTGATAAACTGTTTTTGCACTGCTGATCCATCATTTCACATTCTCAGGCTAAAGGCTAAAAGATGCACATGCATATATTGATGCTACTTAACACTTCTATGGGAGGTCCAGATGACTTGTGTCACGTCTCGTGACGTAAGGGAGATAGGGACGGATGCAAGTGCAGTAGGAACAGTTTTATTTAATGAGAAACACAGGCAGGTAAATCCAAAACGTGATCCAAAACATGCAAGAGGTCAGGTGATTGGCAAACAGGCCTACACGGGGCAAGGCAGGAAACTATGTCGTGGTCACCGAAAACAGGGTCGAGAATCAAAACAAGAAACATAAACAATGACTAGGAACTAGGAGCGGAGAAACCAGCGTGAACTAAACAAACTAATCTAAACATGAAACATGGACTATGACTAGACTAATCTAATCTAATATTCCGCGCCATGTGCTAGGCGTGCGGTATATACACAAACATAATCAGCGTTGTAATGGCTGACGACTGAGGGCAATTCAGACACACGTGAAGCAACAACCAATGACAACAGGGAGGAGACACAACAAAACCTAACAAATGGACGTGTCCAAGTGTCACGATTGTCAACAATGAAAAAGCAGGTGCTCGCACACCTTGCTCCGCAGCACGCTGCTTAAAGGGGAAATCGTGACAACTTGTACTGAATAATGAAATAAAATGAATGTAATGAATGTAATATTATTGTGAGTGAAGCAGCTCCACACAGATGTTAACCAGTCAAGTTCATTTCACCAAATACTGTAATAAATAAAAGGGTTAGATTTTGTGGCTTTAACCTTTGAGAAACAAGAAAATGTTGTCCTTCACATTCACAGTGAAGCCAAAATTAAAACCGTCACACCTGCATGTTCCCACTACTGCTAGTTTCTGTGGCATGTGCCAGGGTTTTCAGCACAAACACTACCAACACTCAATGAGATGACCTAATAACGAAAGCTTTACTGAGTCATTTTAGTCTCTACAGCATCTTATCTTATGTCACATTACTTTGCACCACAGAAATGGATCTATTCACAGACAGCGCAGAATAGAAATAACTTGAAATGTGTTCATATCATCCACAGGCAGTAAGTAGAATTAATCAGAAACCGAAGGCCAGTAAAATAAAAGCTTTATATACAGTACAGTGTTCACCTAAACTGGATATTTTATCTGCTAGTCTATTGAAAAATGTTAACAGTAATCAAGACACAAAAAGGAGGAAAATCCTGAGACTCTGTGGAGGTTCAGTGCCACTGCGACCTTCAGCAGCACCAGGAATCTGTGGAACTGTCACAAATTCCCCCTCATTGCACAGCGTGTGTCCTGCAGTGAGTGCTGCTGAGCTTTTGTTTATGATTTGCTTTTGTTTCAGTTTCCACACTTTTCTCATTGTTGGTCTTTTCCCTAATGTGTGCACCTGTTCTATGTTTATCCCATGATTTGTTTGTCTTTTTATACCTGATGATTCTCACCTTCCGTGAAATCTTGTAGGGTTTACTAGTGAGCCTTAGTTTCCTGTTCCTGTGTAAATCTGTTTTTTGTATGTCTTGTGCATGCTTTTTTATTTGGATTATGTATCTGCTTACTTTGACATTGTCTTCCTGTACTTTGACCTCTGCTTGGAATTATGTTGAAGATTATTGGTTGTCCCTTTACAAAGAACACAGAGTTTACTCACTTGTGTCCTGTCTCATCAGAAACAGACAGATAACACACACAGACAGCAACATTCAGACCATCAGACTGTGAATGAAACAATATATTTGCTCCCTTAGAGAAAGTTTAAAATTCATGTGTCTCATTTCAGGCCTTTTATTAACAGCTCTAACGGTAAAACTGACTATCTGCCATGATGGAGTCCATGGATGGATGTGAATGCAAATGGGGAACAGGAACAAAGACTCAGAGAAACAGACATGAGGACAGAAAAAAAAAAAAAAAACAGAATACCAACCAGAAACTAGGCAAATTATATAAACAAGGCTAGAAATACTTAAACTATCAAAAAGACTATGCATAGTACAAACACCTTCAAATGAAAGTAAAGAAATAAACATAATGCTCTAGCAACAAAGGAGTGAAAACGGGAACTAACAGGATAACTAATCAAGAAAAACAACAAACAGGTGAGCATGGTAAAACAGGAAATGAGGGAGACAACAGAAGAAGAAGTTCTGCACAGATAGTCAGGGTGCTCTCTAGTGGCCCTGGATGGAACTGCCCCTGCAGAGCATGATATGATCTGCTTAACCCTTAAAAGACTTGTTACTGAAAAAAAAAAAAAAAAAGCAAGTGGAATATATTCACTTTCCATTGCATTCAAAACAGTCTCTTAGGCCAGCTGCTTGTGCATATGCAGAAAACTGATGCCATTTTAAATATTTGTTAGATAGAATACAGTGATGAATTTAAGATGCACAACACATCTCCTCGTGTTTATGGCTCCCTATGATTAATAATGAAAATTTTCATTTCATTTCCCAGAAAAAGTGGCTTATAGACTCTTGAGAATGTCAAAAAAAGATCTCATACAGGTGATTCCAACTTTCTCTGAAAGGAGCACATGTACACTGCTGCTTAGGTGATACTTTGAACTTTAATCCATTCTTCCCTTGTGCGTAAAGAACTGTGTACACCTGAAACTAGAATATATTTAGGTAAATATGACAGTTCTAGTGTGGAATTGGAATTGCAGCCCAACCTAGACTCATGAATCATTTATATGTGTACATGAAGATTTTGAGTGCATTTAAAATGTGCCTATTGACCAACATCACTTAATCATTTTTGGATGACATTTAATTTTACATTATTTTAAGATAATAAGATAAGATTTTATTTAAATTTTAAGATATTTTATGAGGTGATAGAGACATCTAAAGCAAGAAATGTCCCTATAGTGATTGACACAGTAAGTCTCAAGTTCCAGCTGTTGAACAGATGGGATTTTCTTATTTCTTTTTCATTATTATTATATTTATGTAATACAAGCAGGTAATACAGCACAACCACACACACCCCTACACACATCAGACTGGTCAGTTATTATAAGCAGATATTCTTCTGTTTATGGAGGAGATTAAATTTACCAGGTCTCATTAATACTTTCTCTTTTTTTTCTTTCTCTCCCTGTACTGTAGGAGGTTGAATGAGTTTCTATGAAGACTACCCATTCAATAATAACAATAATAAAATCTTATCACCCCTCTTCCTGGATGTATTATATAATAAAATGTTTTGTTGTATGCAGTTGGTTACCTTGTTTAGTTTGCACTATTGACCAAACTTCATTCTTGGGTTAGACTGAGCAGCTGCTTGCATTCATTGATATTCACTTGTTGTGAATGCTTCTGTGAATGTCTTAACTCTTAGAGTTCATCCTTATGGACATTTTTTCTCTCTCTTTTTTTTCATCATTTTGTCTGTGTTAATGCAAACAGCATAAATTTTGCAAAAGGTGTGTATTTTATTAGAATTTTAATATTTCACCCTCATTTGCTTTTATAAATTTATTTTATAAGCTAGGTACACAAAATAGTTACACTTAGGACCTTAAGGATAAAAACGTCCCCATTGAAACTGCAATATTTAATCCTGTGACGTTTAAGTATAAAATAATGCATTCTGTGATAATAGGCTTTTGTTCTACTGGTGGTGCATCAACTGGCCTAAATCCTCAGTTGGAAAGAGCAACAGCTGAACTCCAGATGCCATTGAATTGCTTTATTTCTTATTCCAGTGTCAAATTAATTATTTAGTGTTGCACACTTAATAGAGATATTTGTGGTTTCCACAACAATGAAAATGACTTCCGGGGCGCCTCCAGACTGCAGACCCAGCGCTTCTCTGCTTCTCTGTTTGTTTGTTTGTGTTTGTCCAAGTTGTTTTCATTACGTCTAAGTTGCATATGTGCTTGATCACTTGATGGGATAGTGAAAATGAGAATGGAGTTCACTGGAAAATCTGTATTCACGTGCATTTTGATTGTCTCCTTAATTTTGGAAAACCTTTCGACACTTGGAGAGAAAGGTGTGGGCACACCTGTGAGGATTTACTCTCTGGAATTTTTACTGTCACTAAGAGAGCACCGGTATATGGACATTTTCTATCTGTGTTAGAAGTAGTAGCTCAGCGGTTAAGATGTTGGACTTCTGATCAGAAGGTCGTGAGTTCAAATCCTAGCACTGCCAAGCTGCCACTGTTGGGCCCTTGAGCAAGGCCCTTAACCCTCAACTGCCCAGTTGTATAAATGAGATAATTGTAAGTCACTCTGGATAAGGGCATCTGCCAAATGGATGCATGTTTAGCTCGTATTAATGTTAATAAAGCCCCAGGCCCTGATGGCTTAAGAGGGAGGATTTTAAAAGCTTGTGGAAATCAATTCAAATGGGAAATTTCATATTCACATATTTCATATGTGGAAAAATATCTACGATAATACCCATCTCTAAAACATCAGGGGAAACACTACCTGAAAATTTTAGACCAGTTGCATTCACTTCTGTCTTGGAAAAATGTATGGAAAGAATTTGTAAGTAAACATGTTATTTCTTCAGTGTGTAAGATTTTAGATCGATTGAAGTTTGCATATAGACCATACCGGGGGACAGAAGATGCCACAATTACTTTAATTGATTTTATTGTAAAGCATGTGCAGGAGTCTAAATCTTATGCCCCGGGATTTTTTATTGACTTCACCTCAGCCTTTAATACAATACAGGTTCATTTGCTTCTATCATGTCTGTATAATGTGAATATAAATTCTGCTTTGGTACATTGGATCAAAGATTTCCTCACAGATAGACCACAGGGGGTTATTATGAATGGCATATTTTCAAATGAATTGGTTTTAAATACAGGGCACCACAGGGTTGTGTGTTGTCACCACTCGTATTCTCCATATATACCAATGAGCTACAAATTAAGAGTAATACAGCTGGTTTGTTTAAGTATGCTGATGATATGGTTATGGGGCAACGTTGTTCTAAAAATCAAGTAATGAGCGAGCAAACATCTTAAAAATGTGGTTGTTCTTGAAGACTGGTGTAAACTGAGTGCCTTGCACATAAATGTATGGAAAACAAAAGAAATGATTTTCAATTTTAATTCTGGTGAACAACATGTGTTAGGGAAACTAAAGTTAAAGGATCAGGTTGTTGAGATTGTGGAACGTTTTAATTATTTGGGAACTTATTTGGATACAAGGTTTAGTTTTTGTGAGAATCCAGACAATATTTTAAGGAAAGCAAGTCAAAGGTTATTTCTTATATGTAAACTTAAGAGTTTTGATGTTATTTTTTAAGAGTATTTTAATGTTTAATATTATAGGCTGGTATGGTAACTTAGGAGTGAGGAATAAAAATAAGTTTCAGAGGATAGTGAGAATAGCAGGAAAAATAATAGGACGGAGCAAACACAGCTTGATAAACTGTATTTGCTGCTAATACACAGAAGAGCAAAAAGGATTGTATTTGAGTCCACTCACACACTTAACTCAGAATTTGTAATGCTTTCATCTGGGATAAGGTATAAGGTCACAAAATATCTTAGAAATGTGTATAAACATTCCTTTATACCAGTGGCAATTAGAATATTAAATGAAGAGTAAGCACTTACTCTTACAAAAGAGTAAGCCACACAGACACACCAGTGTTGCTGAAGCACATGAAAGCAGAGCCATGACTTTAGGCAAAAGTTTTTAAGATTCTAGTGATTTGTACATGTACTTTTGATCATGAACAGTGTGGGAATTCTCTAACTGTAGGAGGAAAGGTCTGTTGCTGCGACTTGTGGTGTTTTTTAAAAAAAATGCTCAATAAAAATTATATTTAATATTAAACCCATTTTGTCTGTATAATAGCACATTGAACAACTAGAATGGCAGTAAACAGCTGTTTAGACATGTCTCAAGGTGATGTGTGTCAAATTTGGTGACTATTGGACAAAATTTGAAGTAGTAGCAAATATGGCACTTAGATGGAAGCATTTTTGTCATGTTATTGTAACGTTTGACCAGTAAGAGGTGCCGTCATGAAATTTGATGCATAGCATCAGGGCATGGGCCTGGAGATTTCTACCAAGACTTGTGTCAGTGTGCAAGGTTGTTGCTGAGATACAGCCTCACTTTCTGCATGGCAGCTTCAGTGTCAGATTTGCTGACACATTACTGGTAAACCATTTGGACTATCCACATTTGGACTATCTATAATGGCTGTTGTGTTTTTGCTCAGCAGTGTGAGTTAAACAGAAAAGCTAGCCAGTGAACTGTGTATCCTAGGTAGATATGTAGATATCGCCTGCAGATATGTACAAGAAGATGTTGTGGATAAAAATGACATGAAATAAACATGAGGGAGACCTAGTATGAGTAATATGTAATTTTATTGAAAATTCACAAGACTCGTGGGTGCGTAATCTTGAGGAGAGCGGTACGGGGAAGAAAATTGGGTGCGTCCTGGGGACATGGGATAGTCAGCAAGGGTGAAATAAGGAGAACACTGAGAGTACGGCGGACTGACAGCTGAGAAGAGGGAAGAATGGTCAGAGCCCAGATCAGAGAAGGTGACATCATCTTCAGACTGAAAGCTGGAGGGAGGGTCAGGTGGAGGGTCTGTCTGTGTAGAGGCGTCAACACACACATTCACGGGGTGGATTCTGTATCTGAGGGGGGGGCATTTCCATTTCCAGAGGGGGTGCTGCGAAGAACGTTAAGTAGCACCATGATGTCAGCAGTGAGATGCGCGAGCTGATAGTGAGTGTTCAGATCCAAATCCAGCCCCTCCAGTAAAGGAGAGAAGGAAAAGTGACGATGGGCACCTAGACACACAGAAGCAGTATTAGGCGGATATTGACGTATTGGATTCACACTAAGATCTTTAAGCGTAACACACTATGGTTTATTAGTCACAGAGCAATATAAGAGCTGAGAAGTGCAGGCTGAGAAATACACACACTCTCGTACAGTCAAGGGCAGGCGTGCAGACATAACACCCACACACACACACTCTCTCTCTGTCTCCCTCTCTCTCTCACACACACACACACACACACACACACACACACACACATAAAATTATAACTTTATAAGAATATTAAAAAGGAGTATTAAGATATTATAAGGATAATATAGAGTAGTAGGATATGTAGGATATTAGAAGGATAATATAATGATATTATGAAGTAGGGAGTACAGTAAACCATTTGCAAGCAGTATAACCATATATAAAAGAGATATAGAGCAAATATGAAAGTAAATTATGAACCAGAAATACAGAAAAATGTAAAAGAAACTTATTCATAATTCAGATGGTGAAGATTCTTGTCTCACGAGGAAGGGTCAGGCATGGTGTAGACGGGTGCCTTAATTTTAAGGGTAGCTGAGTCAAGTTGCCCCCCCCCCCCCCCCCCCCCGTGAGATAATAGTGAGACCAAGGTCTCTCTAAATTGTTTTGTCTCACTCCCCCTTTCAATCCTAATGGTAGTCAGAAAGTCCTCGTTCAAAACATAATGGTAAATTTGATAAGCCTCTTTTTAAACATCATGGTAATGTAGATGAGCTCTTTTTTAACCCTACTGGTATTGATATCATAGTCTTTCTAAGATATCTTGGTTATTTACTGTGTAAATACAGTATAAATACTGGAGCTTGAGCTCCAGGTGTCAGATCACTTCTGAGAATTCTCATCAGTGTGGATCTCGTGTGGTGGAACGGAACCAATAAATCTGGACCCTTGCGTCTTCTCACTCACGGCTGGTGTCTTATTTTTCTATCTCCAACTGGGTTTACAGATGTGAGTATTTGCTTCCATGTTGAATTTTTAAGTGTCTTCAGGTAATAGGCTAAATTTGAGCCAGCAATATTTATTATTCATAAAACCCATGAACAAAAACAACAAACAACAACATTAAACATACAACCCTCTGCTCATTAGATAATTAATTTAGCTTGCACATAGCTATAGCCAACAACTTACCTGATATAAAGTGCTCCTTAGAGAATGGAGTGTTTTAGATATCGAATGCCATTATTTTTTGCCTGCTATTGTCACATCTTCCACAATCATTTGGTCATAAATATAGCAGTGTGGTCATACAGTAATGCTACATGAAATAGATAGAGGTCTGAATGTTAGAATTATATTTGTATTTTAGACACTGTGTTTTCAGGGTCTTCTTTCTCTTTCCTACAGATGGTCATGTGATCCTGGACAGTCCTGTCCCCATCCTGTAACTGAGGGACATCCTCTGACGTTACGCTGTTTACATCACAACTCAAAGATCTCAGACTTTGGTGTTGATTACTATAAAGATAATTCAGTTCTCCAGTCCCAGACTACCATCAGTACTGTCTCAAAGTCAGATGAAGGTTTATACCACTGTAAACACCCAGAGAGAGGAGAGTCACCAAAAAGCTGGGTTTCAGTCAGAGGTGAGAAATAATTCGTATATTAATTTAAATAAAACTTTTGCTGTGTTGGAGTCAGTTTTCCATTCTTAAAGCATTTTCACAATATTTATTATGACTTATTGCTTCTTTACACTTTCTAAGCAACTCTATATTTATTACTGTTTAGAATTTATAGTGTAGAAATGTCATTAAACCTCCTTGATATAACACCACTTTTACAGCATCTTTGAGTAAAATAAGTTATGTTGTATTTGAAGTACTGTAGACCAGAGAAACCTTTGTTATTATCAAAGGCCGGCAGGCTAGACTCTGTGTTAATGTTTAGACAAGATATTTGCATTTCAAGCATTAACAATTTATTTATTAAAGCCCACTTTAGACACTTTACAGTCAACAAACCGTCTATAGGTGTGACTATTTTATATCTTCTACATTATCAGTAGGAAAGAACAAATACAACTGTCCTAATGTTCAATTAAATGTTCCAGAGAAACGCCTGTATGTTGTTAAATAAAGTAACATATTAAGACATCTGTTCAGACTTAATGGAGGAATATTAGACTCATATTTTGGCATGAAGCGTAAATGTATGATGCAAATGGAACGCAAATGTACCAGATGCAAACGGACCAAATGTGGGACAAGTTCTAAGTTTGTGTGGGACAATGTGGGACATATTTCCAACACCCAAAGGCCTACAATTTTGATGTCCATCTATGTGAATAAGAAACATGTACACTCAGCCCATTTACATTTATATCTTTTGTGTCAAACAATGCAACAAAGAAAAACATTACTGCACAAAACATTAAGTGGAGGAAAAAAAACAGGATTCCTATAGCTTGACCTCAGGTGTGCCCACCCAGTTTGAATGAAAGCTGACAGCCCTTTGATGACTGGCTTTAATACTTTCTTCACAGCCATCGGATTAATGTCATATTTGGCCAATGCCCCCTGGGGACGATTGCTTAGTCAGCGATCCAACTAATGTTTTCCATCTATTTCGGTTTATAACTTACTGAAATATTATCATAGAAACATGAGACAACTGCAAAGGTGCTGTATTAATTATTTTTCTATTTTCAGTAGTTTTATTTTATAAACACACACGCTCACACACAGGTCTGTGCTGGTTGGCTTGCTCTGTCTTTCTAGGCGCCCGTCTGTCCTGTTTTTATTCTTTCCTTGGTTCACTGCAACACCAAACATTCATTAACATAATTCCCCACAGGTGTGCAATCCTCACCACTCACCTTCTCCGGCTCTGCCCTCCACTCACAAACCGGAGCTCGGGCATGCCTCCGCTTCCACACTTAGTTTCTTCCAATTTGAGTTAATTCTTTATTTCAAATCAAAATACGGAACATCATCTCAAGTTGCAGGATGTGGGACAAAGGACTAAAATGCTGTGCATTACAACACAAAGAGAGACGTCTGGTCACCCTAGTACGTCTCTGTGCGTGCCAAAACTATTTTGGATTCATCTGACCTTAGAACCCGATCCCATTTGAAGTTCCAGTAGTGTCTGGCAAACCCTTGTGGTGATGTAGGTGACTTCGGATTGTAGTTTCAGAGACTTTCTGACCCCAAGACGCAACTAACTTCTGCAATTCTCCAGCTGTGATCCTTAGAGATTTTTTGATTACCCAAACAATCCTTTTCACAGTGCATTGAAACAATACAGACACGTCCAATTCCATATTGATTCATTACATTTCCACTTAATGTGAACTTTTTAATTATTGCCCTGATGATGGAAATGGGTATTTTCAATGCTTGTTTTATTTTCTTATAGAAATATCTAATTTTGTGAAGCGCCACAACCTTTTTTTCCACACATCACAGCTATAGACCTTGGTCTTATACTTTTTGTTATGAATGACTCAGGGTATTTAGCCTATGTGTTACCTCATAATTATATGGTTGAACAATTTCCTGTTCCCAGTCACCCAGATGTACTTAAAAAATGCAAAATATCATTGGACATATACTTGAAATATATTTATCTCATATGAATTCATGGGGTGCTAATAATTGGACACCTATGTATAACTTTTGTTTTTGTTAAAACTATGTTGTGTTCACAATTGTTTGATATCCATGAGAGCAAAGTATTTTTGTGATTTTTTTAAACAAAAAAAAATCAATAGGTTAAACAATAAAGACAAATAAAGTCTTCTTTGATCATATTTACAGAGGGTGCCAATATTAGTGGAAGGCATTGTACATGTCTATCTATCGTTTCAATAAACTATCATACCTGTTGAGTAAGTAAAAATCCATCTCCGGGTCACATTTCAAACCTTTTAAATCTCTGAGTTGTCACCATATTTGAAAAGCCAAACCTGGCTGAAGACAACTACACTTCACAAACACGGACGGACATGTTCACCATCCATGGAGTTCTAATGAGAGACACCTGTTTCCAATCACACACACTCACACTACTCCTTTTAAGAAACTCTCATTCATTCATAAAGTTGTGAAGTATACGCTCAGTTGCTTAGTGTCTCTGACTATACAAAGCTTTTATTAACGTGTCTGTTTATTCTGGTTTTTGACTTTGCTAATATTTACAACCTCGTGTCTTTGCCCTGCCCTGTTTGTACTGTTTGCCTAATCGCCTGACCTTTGCCTATTCATGATTATTGAATTCTGCCTCATACTTTGGGCTTGTTGTTGTTTTATTAAACTGACACACCTGCACTTGCTTCTGTCTGCACCTTCATATCGTGACATCAGGTTCTCTTGTAATCGGGGTGTTTGTGATAATGTAAAGTCCTAACCAGTACTAACTTTATTTGCATATACAATTTTCATGTTTAAATGACAACCAGCTGAGATCAGGTACACTAATTTTACACATCAGTTGTATTGAAACTTCATGTGCTCACCTCAACTGTAAGTGACTGTGGATAAAGTAAAACATGCAACTCAAATAAAATGCAGTGTTTACCACACACAGTGTTTAACAAATGAATACTGCTGCAACCTTCATTCAATTCAGCAAACCTCACAAACTCATACAGTATGCTGTGCACCACTCCCCTTTAAGGCCTAATGGCTCAGTGACATATTGATAGCACCTGTTTTTATCTGCTCATCTCAGAAAAATTATCCTATGCATCATACACATTTAAATATTTTTTTTTTACTTCCTACAATGTTTTATCATGCATGGTCTTATGACAGGTTCCCTATATGAGGCTGAATGTAAAGCAAGAATGCAGCAGCGACTCAACAATCTGTCAATAACATTAGTGACACTGTCATGTGATGCTGTGGGTGGAGATTCATGAAACTTTATGATATTAACATATTAGAGTACAGAAAGTCCTATAAAGAATGTTTTCATTCAGCAAACACCATTCATCATGTTCACTGTTATAGTCATGTGTCTGTGGCTTTCACTAGGTGAGTTAACATTAATGTTTTATTTCAGAAATATTAAGTGTTGAATTTGTGATATATTAGACTGTGTGGTGTTAAGGAAAAGCAGAATGTAGGTCTGATTTATGTAGTTGTGGCTTGATTATGTAAACGTTAAAAACATTATGTCCTCTTCTCTATGACAGATGACTCCATGGCAGATTCACTCACAAACTTGTCGATGAAGGTGATAATGTTACTCTGTCCTGCAGATACAAAACAAGTGAACAGAAAGAACCCTGTAATGGTACAAGCAATATCCAAAATCAACACCTGAGTTCCTTCTTTATATCTTTCAATGTGGAGCTCCAAGTCCCAACATCCCCCCAAGAATGTCTGCTGAAATTAATGGAAATAAAGTGGATCTTCTCATCTCATCTGCTGCTGTATCAGCTTCTGCACTATATTACTGTGCTCTGGTGTCCACAGTGACAGGAAATCCAACTGCACTGTACAAAAACTTTGGCACGCTTTAGATATATTCAAAGCAGTTCTGCTGATGATTTTGAGAAATTTTTGAAGTGCATTTTCTCTTTCTCTCTCATGACTTAGGAAGACTTTATACAGTATTGTTGGAACATTGTTGTTGGTACACAGACAGTAACTTGAGCTCAAACCTGAACAGGGGTACATGGCACTGTGAAGCAGCAATGCTACCTTCTGCCTCCAACTCACAGTTCATCAGGCCTGAAAAGTGGAAATTAAAAAAACATTTTGACATTTGTCATTTGTTCTTGGTGGATATTTGCATTTGCATAGGAAGTTATGATATACAATCACTTTTAAGTGTAGCTTCACTTTTGGTTTTCTGTGCACTGTCCTTAGTCAGGAGATGTGAATTGTTAAATCTGCCTGAATACTACATTTCATTGGATACTAAGATTATGATCATGCTGCTCATGCACAACTCTGCGGCAAAGCACAGCTCTAATCTTCAAATTTGCAGATTAATCTACAGTGTCAGCAAAATGATGAGTCAACACATAGAGAGATGGTGTAGCAGTTTGAGGACTAGTGAAAAGGCAACAGTGGACAAAACAAAATGACATTACTGTTGACCTCAGGTGATCAGTCTGTGCTGTTCTGCTGGTGTGATCACAGAGACAGTCATGGGTTGCATGAGCCGGGAAAATCCCAGCAGTGTCTCAATTTGTGCACATAGTGAAAATCACTGAGCATAGTGAAAATCACTAGAAACATCATCAGGGTGTAGTTTTACCACTCTTACCTTTAGTGAGGATCCTGTTTATGGATATCCCCTCCCATCCTGCTAACAGACTGTTCACTCACCTGCCATCTGAAGGTATCAGAACGTCTGGACCACCACCAGACTCTGTAACAGCTTCGTCCCGGACAAAGCAGTTACTGAAGATAAATAAGGGATGGGCTCAGAAAACCTTCTATTAGTGAACTGTGTAATATCATAATATTCAGGAGAGTCAACATAAACACAATTAACAACAACACAATTAAACTGTATTATCAGGATTTTAATTCATTTCTCTCATTAATGGATTCTACACCACATATATAATATCACATTAAATGAGGTTTGCATTTACAGAATTATAAGTGTAGGGACTGATGAAAGAATTGACATGACTACACCTAATTATATGAGGGTGGGGCTAGATGTGTAAGATACAGTTTAGACAGTTTTACAGAGACAGTACAGCCATTCATATCTACTGAAAGAGAGACACTCAGAACAATCAGAATAATCTTCCTCTCTGTTTTCATAACAGTTACCAATTTTGGTAAGTCATTTATATTATTTTAGGTGATTTTTATTTTCATATTTAAAAAAAGTTCATTTTCAATGTTGAATGTAGATGTATTAGGTCATGATACAGACATAGACAAAAAATATTTTTTATGAGAGATCTGAACTTACATTGAGGTAAACCATGTTACTTATCCACTCTGTAACACCTGTTATAAATATCAATAAGTATATATTATACATGACATACAAAATTCCATTTTAATGTTTTAAGAAAGTAACATTAAACTGTTATTCAAGCAGAGGCTGGTGATGAGCACATTAATCCAGTCCAAACTATCATCACTTCACTTGAAGGCAGCAACACCAGATTGATCTGCAAATATGATGAATCAGCTCTCTCTCTCCACTGGTATCGACAAAAACCTCAATCAGGACCAGAGTTTCTTCTGCTGATTCAAAAATCCACAGAGTTTATTACTAGGGATAAAGAACCTCACCCAGGGCTATCCATCAAACTTCATAAAAATGAAAGCATAGTAGTTTTGGACCTCTCTTCTGCTTCAATATCAGACTCTTCACTATATTACTGTGCCATGGAGCCCACAGTAACAGGAAACCCAACTACACAGTACAAAAACTCCTTCTTAGGAGAAAAGTAAATTGTTGAAAATTTTTGTCAGGAGGGGGAGCTATTTGGCTTTTGTCATTCAAATAAATTTTCCTTTCTTGATTTCCAGTCTTTGATGTTGGAGCAACTTTGAATTTCTATGCTGATTGTGCTTGCATAATCTTATTTTTAAAAATGTAGATCACCTTTCCAGATATTAAGAAAGTTTATTTCTTTAATTAACTTCTTATGACCAGAGTTGCACATACTGGTCAGTTGTACAGTAATTCATACGGTAATACCCAAAACGTCCCTACAAATTTATGCTGTTTGTGTGTGTGTGTATATGTGTGTGTGTGTGTGTGTGTGTGTGTGTGTGTGTGTGTGTGTATATATATATATATATATATATATATATATATATATATATATATATATATATATATATATATATATATATATATATGAAGTAATTCTTTAAAAAGAGAGACTTTGAGGTAATATACTACAGAATATACTGTATGTGCAAGCCTATTAAAATACATATTAATGAGATGAGTTTAATAGTGAAATGCTTTCATTTAAAAATGGTAAATGTTTTCACTCATGGCCATTGTTAACTGCTGTGCATACACATTTGATGTGTTCACTGTGCGAGCTTATAGGCTTTACCGTAATATTCCAGAAAAAAAAAAAAAAAAAAAAAAAAACACATATTAAGATAAATAATGTAATTGCAAATGAATGAGAAAGGAACAATAAAATATAAGTAAGAACAGTACAAAGTACAATACAATAAAAGGCCAACACATTCTCATCCATTAAGCACAGTATAGAGGTGAAACTCAAGAAAGTACATACAGTGCCCTCCACTAATATTGGCGCCCTTGGTAAAAATAATAATAAATAGTGAGCAGCACGGCTATTTAGCTACGCCGAAGGTGGAGGAGGCACTTGCGAGGCACCTCTATCCATCAGCGGCAGGTAATTTAGCGAGGCCGGCTTTGCCCTCCAAGCCATGTATGGCCACCTCGGTGTTGGTGGGCAAATTAATGTCTAAACCGCTGGCAACAAAAGTGGGTACACCCATAAGTGAAAATGTCCGAATTGCTCCCAGTTAGCCATTTTCCCTCCCCGGTGTCATGTGACTTGTTAGTGTTACAAGGTCTCAGGTGTGAATAAGGAGCAGGTGTGTTAAATTTGGTGTCATCGCTCTCACACTCCCGCATACTGGTCACTGGAAGTTCAAAATGTCACCTCATAGCCAAGAACTCTCTGAGGATCTGAAAAAAAAGAATTGTTGCTCTACATAAAGATGAAGATGGCCTAGGCTATAAGAAGATTGCCAAGACCCTGACACTGAGCTGCAGCATGGTGACCAAGATCACACAGTGGTTTAACAGGACAGGTTCCACTCAGAACAGGCCTCGCCAAGGTCGACCAAGGAAGTTGAGTGCACGTGCTCAGCGTCATATCCAGAGGTTGTGTTTGGGAAATAGACCTATGAGTGCTGCCAGCACTGCTGCAGAGGTTGAAGGGGTGGGGGGGTCAGCCTGTCAGTGCTCAGACCATATGCCGCACACTGCATCAAATTGGTCTGTATGGCTGTCGTCCCAGAAGGAAGCCTCTTCTAAAGATGATGCACAAGAAAGCCCGCAAACAGTTTGCTGAAGACAAGCAGACTAAGGACATGGATTACTGGAACCATGTCCTGTGGTCTGATGAGACCAAGATAAACTTATTTGGTTTAGATGGTGTCAAGCGTGTGTGGTGGCAACCAGGTGAGGAGTACAAAGACAAGTGTGTCTTGCCTACAGTCAAGCATGGTGGTGGGAGTGTGATGGTCTGGGACTGAGTGCTTCTGACACTGGGGAGCTACAGTTCATTGAGGGAACCATGAATACCAACATGTACTGTGACATACTGAAGCAGAGCATGATCCCCTCCCTTATTCCAGCATGATAATGACCCCAAACACACCTCCAAGACGACCACTGCCTTGCTAAAGAAGCTGAGGGTAAAGGTGATAGACTGGCCAAGCATATCTCCAGACCTAAACCCTATTGAGCATCTGTGGGGCATCCTCAAACGGAAGTTGGAGGAGCACAAGGTCTCTAACATCCACCAGCTCCGTGATGTCATCATGGAGGAGTGGAAGAGGACTCCAGTGGCAACCTGTGAAGCTCTGGTGAACTCCATGCCCAAGTTTAAATAGCAGAACTTTAACAACTATAAATGCCTGCCCTGAAATACTGTACAATACAGACAGGTAGTTGAATCCTGCAATCAAATTGAATCTAATCTAATAACAAATCTAATAAAACATGTCATAGAAAAGTGCCATAACCAGTGTAAAAATGATTTTTCACTGTTTAACATTGGCATCTTGGCATCATTCTTATTAGAATGAGAGAAAATGAGACAACCCTTCAGGAGTTAAAACTATAGTTCAAGTTGTAGGCTTCACAGGAGCATGTAAACTCTGCATGCTCCTTGATCTTGTGAACAAACCACCAAAGCACATACTGAAGCACAGTCACATCGCCCCATCGTTCTATGTCTCCCTCCTCAAACCAGTGATACCTTTGGCCACGTCAGTGCCGGAGGACCACCCACCAGAACCACTAGAGATTGATGGCCGCCCAGCCTACCGTGTCCGCGACACCTTGAACTCCAGATGTAGGAGAGGAAAGCTCCAATATCTGGTAGACTGGGAGAGGTATGGCCCAGAAGAACAATGCTGGATCCCATCCCAGGACATTCTGGCCACAAATCTGCGCAGAGACTTCCATGCGGCTCATCCAGAGAGGCCGGGAGTGAGCCGTTTGGGAGGGGGGCTCTGTTAGGCCACGGTGAACACATGGCCACAATACTCAGCTTGCAGCGCCACCTACAAACATGGCAGACAAGGACTACACTTCCCAGCCATATTGAGTACGAACACCTGTGCGGCATCATAAGTTATAAAAGGCCTCGTTAACCTTCCTGCCTCGTGAAGTAAACACTCAGCAGCCTCGTTTCTGTCGTGTACCAAGCCTTAGTTATCATATCTGCTAACCTGATCTCGAAATTTGCCTGTTTATCGACTTTGACTCTGTCTAAGCCTCGGATTACCTGTTTGCCCGATAGACCAAATTTCCGTTTGTACTTCGTCTTTCATCTGTCCCACGCCTTCTGGATAGTTCGTCCGCACTTGTCTCCGCCCAGGTATTCTAACAAATATTGGCACCCTTGGTAAATATGAGCAAAGAATGTTGTGAAAAATTGCCTTTATTTTTTTACCTTTTGTTCAAAAACAATTCACAAAAATGTTCTGCTCTCAAGGATATCAAACAATTGCAAACACAACACATGTTTATTAAAAAAAAATCTTTGTTAAGTGTAGACAATGCATGTTATGTTAAGTGCAACAATGATTGGCACTACTATGAATTCATCTGAGAAAAATATATTTGAAGTATATTCCCATTGATATTTTATTTTTTTTAGTACACTTGGGTGACAAGGAATAGTAAATTGATCAACCATGTCTTCCTGTTAAACATGGGTACAAATATGAGGTAACACATAGTCATTCAAAATAATGGTTAAGACCAATGAATATAGCTGTGATGTGCAGCAAAAGGTTCTTGAGCTGCACACAATGAGAACTGGCTATAATAATATAGCAAAAGCATTGAAAATGCCCATTTCCACCATACATCCACCCATTTTCTGTACCACTGGGTGGCGGGAAACCTCTAGCCATTCCCAGGCACATGGGGCACAAGACAGGGGACACCCTGAATGGGGTGTCCATCGCAGGGCACAATCACACACACTTTCACACACCCATTCATATGGACACTTTCGGACATGTCAATCATGCCTACAATGCTTGTCTTTGTACTGGGGGAGGAAACCAGAGTACTCGCAGAAAAACCCCCAAAGCACAGCGAGAACATGCAAACTCTGCACACTCAAGGCTACTGTGGGGATCGAACCCTCAACCCTGGAGGTGTGAAGCATACAGGCTAACCACTAAGACACCGTTACACCCATTTCCACCACCAGGGCAATAATTAAGAAGTTCCAGTTAACTGTAAATGTTATGAATCAACCTGGAATTGGACATGTGTCTGTATTGTCTCAACACACTCTGAAGAGGATGGTTCAAGTGGCCAAAAAATCTCAAAGGATCACAGCTGGAGCATTACAGAAGTTAGTTGTGCCTTGCGGTTAGGAAGTCTCCAAAACTACAATCCAAAATCAAATAAAACACAAAAAAATGTTTGGAAGGGTTTCAAGAAAAAAAGCCTCTACTTTACACTCATCCAAATACAAGCTCACACATCTTCAGTTTGTCAGACCCTACTGGAACTTCAAATGGGATCAGGTTCTATACAAATTTGTTGAATAAAGGCCAATGTTTCCTTTATACTGCATAATCATTATAATACATAATTGTGTAATACTTTTTCTCACTAGAACTGTGATTCAAACTTTGATGACTAGATATTTTCACAGGTCAATATTTGTAAGACCACAGTTTCCCAAACCTAGTCCAGGAGAACACTCTGTACTGCATATTGTAGTGTTTTCTTGGGGTGTATTTCTTGATAATGCTGGATCGTAGCGAATATTGAATTTCTAAACAAAAGACATATGTTACGTATAAGCCATATTTGGAAGTGTTTCCTAAAAGCCTTCATTATCAGAAATTTACCAAACATGACGCTAGTTCTTTACTGACTCTTTCCCAGCCAAGTGTGGCCAAAGAGGTTAGTGTAAATTTAATAGATGTTTTAGTGATTTAAACTGCAAAAATAGACATTGATAGACAGTATTATAAATGGTGGATAATGGCATAAGTGTTATAATTTAACAATAGAAATAATACAAAGAGAAATTACATTCTTTGGAAGAGACAGAATATGTAACTATTATACTCTAAATGGCATGTGAGCATGCTTGCAATGCAAGTTGATCTTAGAAGTACAATATGAAAGGTGTATAAATGTGATCAGGACGGTTGCCCAGAAGAGCAAGGAACCTTCCTGGGATACGAGAACACTTTCATTCTAGGATACAAGACCGCACTCTTTCTGGGATATGAGAGTGTTCTCTGTCTGGGATGAGTTGAAAACTAAATGCTAAAGCTACCTCACAAGGCACTAAGGGAGTGCGGCTGAGAAACAGCAAATGTCAATGACAAACATGACTGCCATTACCTGTGGAACTAGCATGGGATCTACAGTGAATTATAATGTGATTATGTCATAATTTTCACTAAATATGAAACTGGATACAGTTATCAGGTAAATATTATTGAAATATGGTAAAAGGACAGTGTGTGAATCTAGTGTTACTGTTCCGTACCCAACATTTAAATGTTGTTTGTAACAATGCTAACACTATTAGTATATGTGTATGTGAGTATATGTGGAAAATGCCGAGTGTAAATGGCAGTCATTAAAAGCAACCGCAATCTCATTTAGTCCATTAGACACTCTGATGTAAACACTTAGCTCCCTAGTATCTTTGTAATTTGTGTCCAAAAATGTATTTATAAGCATAGTACAAACCAGTATGAAAACTATGCTAAGCGCTACCTATCTACAACAGCACACTATCTATCTAACTATCTACATAAAGACAGACGTAGTGGTATAACAGTTTATTAATTTGTATTTAATATTTTTGTGGCTTATTAATGTCATTAGAGAAAGACTGGAGAAAAGAACTTTGATCATAATAGAAAAGAAACGAACAACTTTAAAACAGAATTTAACTAAAAGCACACATAATGTTATGTTGTAGTTTTGTTAAAAATGTAAAATTCTGTTTAGTGTTGGAATGTGACAAAGTAAAATCAAAGTGTCACAGTAACAGGAAACCCTTAATTGATGTTTATTACAATTTTGTTCTTTGTTACCTCACAGTCTAGTTACAGTAGGGGTATAACATTAAGTCTGGGGCAGATGTTGTGTTCTCTCAATGTACTGTAAATTGGGGAATATCCTCTAGGGGGAGTTGTTCACCAGATGTCCAGATAGACAGAGTGTGTCCTCACTGCAGCCTGTAGCATGATAACATATTGGATTACATCCACTACATACTGGATGTATAACCCCAACCATAACCCTAACCATAATGCTAGTGTTACTTCTTTAAAGGCTTTAAACAAGTAGTCTGTAGTAGATGAGTTTTTCCTACCATTTAATGTCCCCGACAACCTCCCATTTAACCACTTGTTAGCAATGGCCTTTTTCAAGACACGTAAAAGCTTAACAAAATCACAAGTTTGATATTACTGATGTATTTTACGTCATAGAATAAAACATGAAAATATCTTAAGATTGTGTTAACCACAAACCTAATTTAACCAAAATCGGCATCTTTTTCGTGCATGACACTGATTACTCTCAGAAACCCCTGACTTTTCAGCCACCATTGAAACGGTCTCATGTGCAATAGGCCCGGCAGTATGATGTTGGCTGCTGCTGCCATAAGCCTCAACAGTCTCTTGTAGAGACTGGAGGGGATGCCCAGATCCAGCTTCATCTTGCTCAATGTTGTCACAGCTCTCTGACTGAGAAGACTGAAAACTTGGGACAGCCTTGGCTAGGGGAGGCCCTTCACTAGTACTGGGGGCTAACTGCCTTAACAACCTCATCTTCCCTGATACATCCCTAGGAACTGGAAGGAACTGGCTGAATGGCACCATTTGCTGTTTTGCCTTGCAAAACCTGTCGGCGATGGCATTAACTGCTTCTCCAAACAGGCCGGAAGGTTTTACAGGGGCGTCCAGCAAGGAGATCTTATCTTTGTCCTACATCCCTGAGAGGTTGAGCCATAGGTGCCTCTCTGCCACAACCAAGCTACTCATTGAATGGCCGATATGATGGGCCATTTGTTTGGTCACCCGGAGAGATAAATTTGTGGCGTAGCACAGCTCTGCCACTGCCTCGGGCCCAATTCCCTCCCCAGTATCGAGCTCACTCAGCAGGTCTGCTTGGTAGGCCTGCAACACTGCCATTGTATGCAGTGACCCACAAGCAAGACCCGCTGCCACATAGGCTTTGCCCAGCAACACCAAGGTGGCCTTACAAGGCTTGGAATGTAAAGTTGGCCTCCCTAAATTACCTGCCATCGATGGAGAGAGGTGGCTCGCAAGTGCCTCCTCCACCTTTGGCATCGCTAAATAGCCATGCTGTTCGCTCCCCATGATGGCTGAATAATCAGATCACCGGTTCTGGGATTATAAACACAGCTAGTGTATGGTTTTCTCCAGAAACGTGATATCTCCTCATTCACTTCTGGAAAAAAAGAGGAGTTTCCTGCGATGTGAAGGAGATTTATGTTTATTTTCACCGGAGAGGAAGCACTCACCAGCCTGTTACGAGCCACTTCCTCTTCCCCGGGCCAGTCTATATTCAACTTTTCAACTGCTCTAGTAATCACCTCAAGCAGCTCTTAATTTTGCTGTCGGTTTTTGGTGCAATGGCACCCTCTACCGACTCCGCGGAGTCAGCGAGGGTGTTTTGGCTTTCCATAGGGGAAGAAGGAGTCATGACACAAGCTCCAAAGTCAGGCGGAGGGCTGGACCTGGAAGACAGAGCAAGCGATAGTGCAGCACTCGTCTCCGGCTCCTCTTCAAAATCTATACGAGAGCCCCAGGACCTGAGCTGCCTGGCTGACTCAGCAGCGGTCGGCCCAGATCCGCGAGGCTCTGAAATCCAACTCCCTTCGCATGAGAAGAGAGCAAGACGTGAGCGGAGCTGACTAATCGTGAAATGTTCACAATGCTGACGGACCCCTCGAGGGTTGCCTTCGCATGCTGCATGCCCAAACACTTCACACAGAAAGTGTGACTGTCTCCTCCCGTGATGAAATGGGAGCAAGGCGTAAAACAGTTTCTGAATTCTTGCTCGCTCATTCTTTCTTTCTCTTTTCTTTTCTTTTTAAAAAGGGATAGAAAAGTTTAGAGATTTTGAGAAAATATAGAGTAGAAATGATGTGTCTTTTTGTCACACAAACAGACATGCAGTCTCGCTGAAGATAATAAGGCTGGTGGTGTGGTTCACAGGTGGCATATATATATCATGCGATGCGCTTAATTGCCACGTCACCTGATCATGGCAGGCCTATAAGTAGAGGCATGATTTTACACAAGCTTCAGATACCGGTCACATGCGCAAGACCGCTCCCATAATGTTATGCTAAACGCAATGACGAATTTACCTTTGAAAGGGAACTCAAAAGCTTCGCAATTTAGCATCATCTATGCCTTTAGATGAGACTGACCGAATGTGATGCTGATCTGATGAAATCTCTAGGAGGAGTACATTAAAGTACGACGCCTGGAAATGCAAAAAACGGAGCAAAAATTATAGAGAAAAATCAAAATGGCTAAATTCCTGTTGAGTTTAGGGTATGGAATGAAGAGACGTTTTTGTACGTATTGGCATCTTACACATGTTTACCGAGTTTCTTCGGAATTTCAAATTTTTACCAAGGCACACATCGGTGAATTTAAATGACCAAATAAATGTATCCTTTTGCCATACTTTAATAAGTGTGCCAAATAGCCTGAGTTTTCGAGCATTCCAAAGGTGTCAAATGTGCATTTAAAACATAGGGGGAGCTATAGACCCTATGAGGCACAAATATGATAAAAATCCAACATCACATCAATTAAGGTCATAAGCCATGCATATGCAAAGTTTCATGGATTTTCAGCCATGTTAAGTCTCTCAAAACACCGCGGGAATCCAACATTTTATCCAACATGGCCGACTTCCGACTTAATCAGATACAACCATGCAAATTTTGTCGCACTTGATGAGAGCAATGACTGTGGTAAATCTCGTTCACATCATAGCAACTTCATCCCTATCATTACTTGCATTCGGGGGCACTATGCAGCTCCTCAACCATGCCTATGCCCATGCCCTACATAACTATTAAATTGTCAATGGTTCTGACGCAGCTGCCAAGTTTTGTGACTTTTTTGCATGTATATGTTGTTAGGAGTGTATCATGATGTAAAACATGTAATTTTCAGTTGCCAGCAGGTGGCGCTATGACTATAACTGACTATTGGAATGTAGATATCTTCAGGCTTGGACGTTTGTCAAACACGTGAAGTTTGGAGCAGATTGGACGTCCTATGTTTGAGTTATAACAACATCCTTTTTCATGGTGAAACATAGAAATTTGTGAGACTGCTACGCCCATGTCGTGCAGCGAAAACTCAAAAGCTTCACTATTTAGCATCATCTATGGCTTTAGATGAGACTGACTGAATGTGATGCCGGTCTGAGGAAATCTCTAGAGGAGTATGTTAAAGTACGAGGCCTGGAAATGGCAAAATCAGATCAAAAATTTTAGAGATAAATCAAAATGGCTGACTTCCTGTTGAATTTAGGGCATAAGTTCAAGAGACTTTTTTGTACGTATTGGCAGATTACACATGTTTACCAAATTTCCTACATGTAGGTGAAACATAGCGCGAGGCACACATTGGTGAAATTTTGTAGGTGGTGCTATCAAGCCATTTGCCACACCTAAGTTAAATGACCAAATTGCTATCATTTTGCCATGCTTTAATAAGTATGCAAAATATCCTGAGTTTTGAAGCATTCCAAAGGTGTCAAATGTGCATTTAAAGCCAAGGGGGCACTATAGAGCCTATGAGGCACAACTATGACAAACTCAGCAGCACATCAATTAATGTCATAAGACTTTAAGTCCAACTTAAGTCTCTCAAAACACCACGGGAAAATGTGAAAATCCAACATTTCATCCAACATGGCTGACTTCCTGTTGGGCGGAGTCAGATATAACCATGTGACCTTTGTCGCACTTGATGAGAGCAATGACTATGGTAAATCTTGGGCACATCGGATCGACTTCATCCCGACCATTGCCTGAATTCGGGGGCAATATGGAGCTCCTCGGCCACGCCCATGCCCTACGTAACTATTGAATTTTCACCTGTTCTGACCCGTATGCCAAGTTTATAATAATAAAAATAATAGGGCCCTGCACTTCTGGTGCATGCGCCCTCATGTGGACACTGGAAGCACGGCGCCTTCGGTGATCGGGACCTAATAATAATAAACACCAGAAAAACAATAGGGCCCTGCACCGCCGGTGCATGCGCCCTCTGGTGGACACCGGAAGCACGGAGCCTTCGGTGCTCGGGCCCTAATAATAATAAACACCGGAAAAAGAAAAGGGCCCTGCACCGCTGGTGCATGCGCCCTCCAGTGGACACTGGAAGGTGCAGCACCTTCGGTGCTCCGGCACTATTAATAAACATGTCAAAAACAATAGAGCCCTCCACCGCTGGTGCATGCACCCTCTGGTGGACACCGGAGGCACGGCACCTTCGGTGCTTGGGCCCCAATAATAAAAAAAATAAAAATAATAATAAACGGAGAAGATCCAATAGGGCTTCGCACCAGCGGTTCTCGGGCCCTAATAAATGGAGCAGATTCGATAGGGATTCGCACCAGTGGTGCTCAGGCCCTAGTAATAATTAAAGCTGCAAGCAGCGATGAACGGGCCCTCGCAGCCAGGTGCACATTGGGGCTGCTCTGCCAGGGGAATGCCATTCCATTTTTTAGCACAGAATGAACATTAAGTGTCTGAGTTAGTGTAAATCATGTCACTTCCTGTTGGCAGCAGGTGGTGCTATGACTATAACTGAATATTGGGATGTATATAGGCTCCGGGCAGGTTTTGAACAAAACATGTGAAGTTTGGAGCAGATTGGACATTGTATGTTTGAGTTATGTCAAGTTCCTGTTTCATAGCAGTAATAGCATGCTTTAGCCCTTAGCCAAGTGTTGCTAGCATGTTCTAACATGTTTCTAGCATGTAGCTACCATGTTTAGAATTTGCTGGCATATTTATCGTGTAAAATATGTAACTTCCTGGTGCCAGCAGGTGGCAGTATAATGCTCAATGAATATTGGTATGCAGACACATTCAGTGCAGGATTAGTATCAAAAATGTGAAGTTTGGTGCAGATAGAACATTGAGTGTTTGAGTTAGTATAAATCATGTCACTTCCTGTTGGCAGCAGGTGGCATTATGACTATAACTGAATATTGCCATGTATATAGCCTCAGGCCAGGTTTTGTACAAAACGTGAAGTTTTTTGTTGCCGATTGAAGATTGTATTTCTGAGTTAGTATATAATATCTCAGTTCATGTTGCCAGCAGGTGGCGCTTTGACTATAACTGAACATCGGTATGTAGATGTCTTCAGGCCAGGGCTTTTATCAAACTTGTGAAGTTTGGAGCAGAATGGACATTGTATGTTTGAGTTATAACAACTTCCTTTTTCATGGCGAAACATCAAAAGTTTTGCAATTTAGCATCATCAAGGCCTTGAAATTAGAGTAACCGAATATGATGTGATCCAATGAAATCTCTAGGGAGTTCGTTAAAGTATGAGGCGTAGAAATGGCAAAATCTGAGTGAAATTTTAGAGAAAATTCAAAATGGCTGACTTCCTGTGACTTAGGGCATCAGTTCAAGAGACTTTTTTGTACGTATTGGCAGATTACACATGATTTAGTACAAGTAGGTGAAATTTATTTCAAGGCACATTCATTTGCTATTCATTTGAGAACAGGATAATAATAATAATAATAATAATAATAATAATAATAATAATAATAATAATAATAATAATAATAATTTTTCTCTTAAATTTTTGCTCTGTTTTTTTGCCATTTCCAGGCCTTGTACTTTAACAGACTTCTCATTTGTTATGATTAAGAATTCGTAGTTGAATCAATGAATGCAAGTTGTCCAGTCCCTGACGCAGCAAAGAAACTGCAAACCATAACATTTCCACCACCTGTCTTTGGTCTAGATATGAGAGGGGTATAAATAAGAAAGGTTCTGCCTGCACTTCATAAGCAGATTCTAATCACTGGCACCCAGTCTTGAACTCATGATTGTAATTTTATGGATTTGAAGGTTTGATAAATGTAGGGGTGTACTTACTTTTTCCATATGGCAGATCTCTTTTTCTTGATTTAAATTGTGAAAATTAATACAAAATGCCAATTGTATGTGTCATTTATACAGTCCATCAATGTTATTAAAAGGCACTGTTTCAAAGAGGATCAAAAGTTTGCTTGTCCAAATATATATATAAAAAGGCAACAATTTAAACAGGGTGTATTATTTTTTTTACATGACTGTTTAATAATTTATTGTTTTTATTGATTAAAACAATAAATTATTAAACATTGCATAATTTTCCTGGTTATAGTTTGATTTTGCTTAAAATGTCCTCAGGACAGGTTTCCCATGTGAGGCTGAATGTAAAATCAGAATTCAGCAGCAACTCAACAATCTGACAGCAACACTGGTGACACTGTAATGTGATGCTGTGGGGTGGAGCTTCATGAAGCTTTATTATTTGAACATATTATAGTACAGAAAGACCTCAGACTATTTTCAATTACACCCTTCATCATGCTCACTATTATATTCATGTGTCTGCGGCTTTCACTAGGTGAGTTATCAATGACATTTTGCGATTTCATTCATTTTACGTGTTGAATTAGTGATTAATCAGTCTGTGTGGTGTTAAGGAAAACTAGAATGTGGGTCTGACTTATGTATTCATGTGTTGATTATGTAAAAGTTAAAACATTATGTTCTCTCTATGACAGGTGACTCCATGGCAGATTCAGTAGAGCCACTTTCAACTCATAAAATTGTAGACGAAGATGATAATGTTATTCTGTCCTGCAGATACAAAACAACCAGTGTTAGAAACTACCTGCACTGGTACAGGCAATATCCAAAATCTAAACCTGAGTTCCTTCTTTATATTGTTGATCAAAGTGGAGATCTAAGTCTCAACATCCCTCCAAGAATGTCTGCTAAAGTTAACAAAAATAAAGAAGTGGATCTGCTCATCTCCTCTTCTGCTGTATCAGACTCTGCATTATATTACTGTGCTCTGGCGCCCACAGTGACAGGAAATCCAACTGCACTGTACAAAAACCCGACACACTTTTCTGGTGATTTTGAGAAATTTCCAGGACTTTGTTGAAGGGATTCGCTCTTTCTCTTTCATGATTTATAGAGTTTATACAGTATTGTTGTCACATCTTAGATTACTTGGTGACAGTTCATTAATTCACTCATTCATCGTCAGTAGCCACTTTATTTATTTATTTATTTTTGTGATCTGGAACATTTCCAGGACTTGCTAAATGATAAATTGTACTGAGATTATGATCACTCTGCTGATGCACATCACGGCTGCACTGCACAGCTCAAATCACATCTTCAAATTTGCTGATGAAACTACTGTGTTGAGCCTCATCAGCAAAATGACCAGCTGAAATCTGTAAGTAATTATACTTCCTATCTGTGTAAATTAATATCAGCTGGGTTAGTAAATTGATGGTCTATAAAAAGGCTTTTCGTTACTAAGGTGTCAGACAAGAAACATCACATGATGGGTAAAAGCGAAGAGCTCTCTAAAGACCTTTGCAACCTTATTGTTGCAAAACATATTGATGGAATCGGACACAGATGTATTTCAAAACTTCTGAATCCTCCAGTAAGCATTATTGGGGCCATTATGCGCAAGTGGAAGCAACATTGCTTTGTCATGAACCGGCCATGCACAGGAGCTCCTCACAAGATTTCTGACCAGGGAGTCAGAAGAATAGTTAGAAGAGTAGCCCAAGAACCAATGACCTCTCAGAAAGAGCTCCAGAAACACTTGGAGGCAGCAGGTACCATTGTCACAGAGAAAACAATAGGTAATGCACTACACTGCTCACACACATGCCGTAGGGCTCCATTACTAAAGAAAAGGCATGTCGAAGCTCATTTCAAGTTTGTTACTACTCATTTGTACAAGCCTATGAAATACTGGGAGAGTGTAGTCTGGTCAGACAAGAGCAAAATTTTACTTTTTGGCTGTTATACTACACACTATATTTGGAGAAGAAATGGCACTGCACATCACCCTAAAAACATTATACCAACAGTGAAGTTTGTAGGTGGAGGCATCATTTTGTGGGGCTGTTTTTCATCATATGGTGCTGGCAGACTTCTTATAATTGAAGGAACAATGAATGGAGCACTTTACCAAGAGATTCTTGAGAAGAATCTGCTGCCATCCACTAGGATGATGATGAGATGTGGGTGGACCTTCCAGCTGGACAACGATCTCCAGCAAAGGAAACTCTCAATTGGTTTCAGAGAAAGAAAAAAAAAATCAAGGCTTTAGAATGGACCAGTCAATCACCTGACTTGAATCCAATTGAACAAGATTTAGGCTCCAGAGGCAAGACAGAAGATGGCATTCAGCATGGCGAATGGCCACTGGCAATACCGGGTTCTCCCCTTTGGGCTCCAAGGGGCACCCGCAACGTTCCAGCGACTGATGGACATTGTCATGCAATGTGGTCATCCATTCCTCCACCCGGTCGAACCACCTGTTCCACCTGGGGGAGGTCTTGAAAGGTCTGCAGAGGCTGAGCGGGCCTTCCAATCCCTGAAAGAAGCCCTCACCAGCGCCCCAGTGCTACGCAACCCAGACTTCGCCCTTCCATTCATCGTGCACACAGACACATCTGAAACCGGGCTTGGCGCTGTTCTCTCACAGACCTTCAGCGGAGAAGAACACCCGGTCCTCTACATCAGTCGGAAGTCCCCAGCTGAGAGGAAGTATGCGGCCGTGGAAAGAGAGGCCCTGGTGATAAAGTGGGCCATCGAAGAGCTGTGATACTGCCTGGTCGGTCGCCACTTCATCCTGGTGAAAGCAGAGAATGGCCAAAGCCAAGGGCACTAACGCCAAGGTAACCCAATGGTTCTTCTCATTGCAGGATTTCTCTTTTCAGGTCCAGCACCAGGTAGGGACCCACCATGGGAATGCAGATGGCCTCTCATGACGGAATGCACTGAGGGCCAGACACGAGGCAGCAGTAGGCTCGGAGCTGAGAGGGGGGGTACTGTGGTGATGGGCCAGCAGCTGGCACACAAGAAACAAAGATCGCTCCTCCCACGACTGCCACGGTGGTCCTGAAGAGACATACATATATATATATATATATATATATATATATATAATATATAATGTGTATATATAATGTGTATATGTATGTGTGTGTATATATATATATATATACACACACATACACACACATATACATATATATAGGGAGAGAGAGAGAGGGAGAGAGAGAGAGAGATAGATGGATAGATAGATAGGTACATAAACATACAGTATTATAACCCTTGCCCTCGTTACTCTTATTAAGACCAATGTAACTTAATGCAATTGATTTTGACATTGACCTCCTCTGTATCACTGCTTTAGACTCTCTTCTGATAGTACTTTGAACACAGGAATGTTTTAACTTTTTTCAATAAAAAAATGAAATTAAATTTCATACCTCTTGAATTAAAGCTGAAAGTCTACACATTCATTTCACATTCATTGTGGTGGCAAACAGAGGCAAAATTAATAAGACCTGACTTACTTATTATTGTGTTTAATATTGTTTGTCTCCAACATGGACAAGCACAGGATGGGGGCATTAAATGAAATGGGCTCAGATTCTCTTGTAATGGGGGGTGTTTGTGATAATGTAAAACTTAATGTGCTCACCTCAACTGTCACTCTGCATAAATTAAACATGCAATCCAAATAAAACACAGTGTTTACCACACAGTGTTTACTAAGTGAATACCACTGCAACCTTCATTCAATCCAGCAAACTCCACACACAGAAACCATGCATCACTCCCTTTTAAGGACTTATGGCTCAATGGCAACCTTGATAGCTGCCAAAACCAGCAGCTGTTTTTATCACTCCATGTTTATCCTATGCAATAAAATCAATAATTTATTTATTTTATATTCATTTTTATTTAATTTATTTTATATATATTTTTTAAAATGCTAGTGTTTTATCTTGTGCTGTACCTCTGGTGGGGCCAAAACCTCTAATATAGAGATGATTCAAAATGCATTTAAGATAAGAATTATTAAATAATTATATCGGTTTCCTGCTTATGGTTTGAGTTTGCTTAAAATGGTCTCATGACAGGTTCCCCATGTGAGTCTGAGTGTAAAACCAGAATGCAGCAGCAACTCGACAATGTGTCTGTAACATTGCTGACACTGTCATATGATGCTGTGGGCTGTGGCTTCATAAAGCTTTATGATTTTAACACATTGGAGTACAGAAAGGTCTCAGAATATTTTCATTCAGCTAAGATCATTATGTTCACTTTTATATTTGTGGGTATCTGGCTTTTACTAGGTGAGTCAACATTAGTGTTTTATTTCAAAATTATTAAATGTTGAATTAATGATCTGTGTGATGTTAAGAAAGTAATGCCAAATGTAATTCTGGTTTGATTATTTCATGATTTTTAAAACATGTCTTCTCTTCTCTATGACAGGTGACTCCATTTCAGATTCAGTAGAGCCACTTTTCATTCATAAAGTTGTAGATGAAGCTGATATATCTGCTGTCCTGCAGATACAAAAGCAGTTTAAACAGCTAAATGGCTCACTTATATAGCGCTTTTATCCAAAGTGCTTTACACTGTGTCTCATTCACCCATTGACTCACACACTCACACACCAATGGTAGCAGAGCTGCCATGCAAGGCGCTAACTTGCCATCAGGAGCAACTTGGGTGCACTTGACTTGACAGTGTCTTGCCCAAGGACACTTTGGCATGTGGAGTCATGTGGGCCAGGAATCGAACGCCAACCCTACGATTAGTGAACACACTCTACCAACTGAGCCATAGCTGCCTTGGTACAGGCACTATCCAAAATCTTTCTTTATATTCATCAAAGTGGAGCTTTGAGTTCTAATATTCCCCCAAGAATGTCTGCTGAAGTTAATGGAGATAAAGTAGATCTGCTCATCTTCTTTGCTTCTGTATCAGACTCTGCACTATATTACTGTGCTCTGGCGCCCACAGTGACAGGAAATCCAACTGCACTGTACAAAAACTTTGACACACTTGATAAATTTACAGTAGTTCTGCTGATGATTTTGAGAAATTTCCAGAACATTTCTGGAAGGATTCTCTCTTTCTCTCTCATGGGTTATAAAGAGTTTTGTTGGCAAAAAGTATTGTTGGTAAGGCAGGAATGATATGAAACCAGAAAATCCTAGAGAAAAGCGACTCAAATATTGGGAGAACATGAAACCCTCTGCACTGACAGTAACCTGAGCTCAAAATTGAACAGGGGACTCTGGAGCTGTGAAGCAGCAATGCTAGCTGCTGCCTCCACCTCACAGATCATCAGCCACAAAACATGGAAAATAGACAACATTTTGTATTTGTTGTTAGTGTATATTTGTTTTACACAGGAAATAATAATATATGGTCACGTTTAAAAGTACCTTGGCTTTTGGTTTTGATGTGTACTGTCCTTAATCAGGAGATGTGGCTTATCTCTATATTTCTTTGCAAATTCCAATCTGGACTTCCAGTTCTTAATGCTGATGAGTGGTCTTTGAATGTTGGATTGTGATACCTTCACCCCTGCCCTGTGAAGATTGTTGGTGATGTAACTGACTGCTGTTTTGAGGTTTTTCTTAACAGCTTTCACAATATTTCTGTCACCAAATGCTGTTATTTTCATAGCCAAAAGTTAAATCAAAAAATAGGCATTCAGAGCTATTAATTGTTCAAACAGTCAATCTAAGAGGGCACACCTGGGCAACAAGAAACACCTGTCAGTCACATGTTCCAGTATTTTTGATCACTTGAAAAATACGTAGGTTTAAACAAAAAGTGCTATGGTCTAAGTTGTTTAACACATCTAGATGTACATATCAGGACATGAAAACTGAAATTCTGATTGATCATCTCATATCTTTTTTATCTCAAAACCAATTGTCTTTGGTGCATAGCAAAAACAAAAGAATTGGCCTTGCTGTTCCAAAACTTTCAGGGGGAACTGAATGTAGGTATATAAAGACAGTTATGGAAAATCAAAACCATGTGGAAACTGAATCATTTTCCAACCTCACCTGCACCTGTTCACCCGTTAATTCATTTAGTACTCAAATGTGTCAGATTAGCCTGGTCACATATAATTAAAGTTTCATGTATTCATAATAGTGAGCCAAGATTCCACGATTCCTGAAAAAAAATATTTAAAAAACACCAAAACTGGCAGAGCCTTATATTTTTGTATTGATTATTTATTTTTATTTTGAGCCACAACACAGGACAAAATGCCAAAAGATATGTTTAAGAAGAGAAGTTGGATGCAGTGGGTTGCAACAGTGGAATTGTTCTACTCAGTTCACTCTCACTGATACTGTGAAGTGATGATCTGTACAAAGTTACTAAAACAGCAGCACTTCCTGGGTGTGGCCTTCTAGAGACGTGTTCCCTCATGTGTAAAGTTTAGCACATACAGCACTATTATACAGAATCCTCACAGAGCTGTGTTCAGAAATGGCTCAACTATATACACAACACTGATTCTCACTGTAGCAACAGGTAATTATATTAAATCAGTTATTTTTTATTGATAAATGAATTCATTCATGCCAATGTTTAAGCATTAATGGATTTGTTTTTTTGCTGTTGTTTTTTTAAAAAAGAAATACTCCATAGAATTATTTGTTTATGTTCTTTGCAACAGGAAGTTTTGCAGATAAAATTGGGCTGACAGATGAAGATGACAACATTACATTGAAGGAAACACACTGTTACTCTGAAATGTTCATATGAGTCAAAGAGGAATAAAATATGGCTTTACAGGTACAAACAATATCCTAACAGCGCACCACAGTTTTTACTCATTACAGGTCATATAGTTCTCATGGGCGCAAGGCCACTGACTCTGAGGCAAAAACAACCGCAGACTCTGCTGAACTTATCATCAGCGATTTAAAGCTCTCAGATTCTGCACTCTATCACTGTGCTCTTACAGTAGGAACAGTAGTACAGAGTCAGTGAAAGGCTGTTCAAAAACATTTTAAAAATGGTTTATATGAAGTTTATAAAACCACAGAAGCTCAAAGATACCCACCATTTTGTTATTAGTTAAATACAGACACAAACAACATTTCTGGGAACATATGCATCTGGAGGAAATAGAAAATAAAAAATAAAGAGGGTTTAAACATGACAACTATACATCAGTCACACTAAATTCACAAATCTATATTTATCATGTTTCAACAATGTGTTACTGGCACCTCAGAAGTTACATAGGATATTTAAATATTTCCCAGAAGACAAAAATATCTAAGTCCTACCATCCCCCATGAAGGTCTGCTTCTGTTGGGACAGAGTATATCTGTGTAGTATATATAGTGTAATTCACAGGCACTTTATAAACACTACAAGCCAATTTCTTTATTTTCAAACAAGTGACAAGAACAGACTTATTTACTAGTGCATTGTATGACTTCTGTTCTTTTGTACAGTTCAGTAAAGCTAATTCATAGAGCCACTCATACATTTGTAGATTAAGGTGATTAAGATATTACCTTGTCTTGCAGCTATAAAAACAGGCAATTTCCAAAATCTAAACCAGAGTTCCTTCTTTATATTTATCCAGCAGTCCCCACATCCCTCATGAATGTATGCTAAAGTTAATGAAGGTATTAAACAACTTGATATGATCATCTCCTCTGCTGCTGCATCAGACTGCACTATACTGTGCTCTGCAGCCCACAGTGACAGGAGTGAGAGAGGAATGTGATCAAAGCAGAAAACATGGAGCAAACCTACACAAATTTAGGGAGAAAATGTAAACATTCACACACTTCACTATGATTTGGTTTTCACTGTTTTTAGGTGAGAGTTCTAAACTGCTAATCTGCCTGAACTTTACATTTCATTAGGTGCTGAGATCATGATTACTCTGATAACTCACAACTCAACTCTGCTGCAAATCACAGCTCAGCTTAGGTTGTGCCGTTATTTCCTGGTCCGAAAAAAAGATGGGAGTATGCAGCCAATTTGAGATCTGCGTTATCTGAACCATTCTCTTCGGACATACAGGTTCAAGATGCTGATGCTCAAACTTATCGTGCCACAGATTCAGTTCGAGGACTGGTTTGTGACAATAGAACTGAAAGATGCATATTTCCACATAAGAATATCGCCTAGTCACAGGACGTTCCTGAGGTTTGCTTTTGGAGACAACGCAAACCAATATCGGGTCCTTCCCTTCAGGCTAGCTTTATCCCTTCACACCTTCACAAAGTGCATGTATGCTGCTCTGCCCTCTTGCAACTCCAGGGCATATGTGTACTAAACTACCTGGATGACTGGTTAATTCTAGCACGATTGGGGCTCAGGTTGAACCTCAGAAAAGTATGTTTTCCCAAGAGCAGAGGACGATTTTTCTAGGGGTTATATGGGATTCTACTATGATGAGGGCATTTCTATCCCCAACACATGTAGGATCGATCCTTTCAACATTGAGCAAGATAAAGCTGGGTCTGGGCATCCCCTCCAGTCTCTACAAGAGACTATTGGGCCTTATGGCAGCAGCAGTTAACGTCAAACAGTTGGGCCTATTACACATGACACCGTTTCAATGGTGGCTGAAAAGTCGGGGGTTTCATCTGAGGATGAATCCTAGAGAGTAATCAGTGTCACGCGGCAATGCCTACGTGCTCTGAGTATTTGGAGGTGTCCCCAGTTTCTAGATTTGGGTCACACTCTAGGGGCATCTCCTTATCGCAAGATGGTAATGACAGACGCCTCCCTCATGGGCTGGGGTGCGGTCTTAGATGGCTGTCCAGCTCACGGTTTTTGGAGCGGCTCTCGGAGTGGCATATAAAAATCGCCTAGAGTTGTGGGCCATATTCCTTGCACTGAAGTTCTTTCTTCCTCAATTAAGTGGTCACCATGTGTTATTTGTGACAGACAACACAGCGGTCATCTCATATATCAATCACCAGGGCGGGTTACGTTCACACCCCCTGTTCAGGCAGGCGCAACTAATCCTTCTCTGGGCAGAGGAAAAGTTCTTGTCAGTGAGTGCAATGTACATTCTGGGCAGCCGGAATGTGGGGGCAGACATCCTGTCGAGGCAGGGCTGAGGCCTGGGGCTTGGAGGCTCCATCCACAAGTGGTGGAGTCCATATGGTGGAGGTTCAGACAAGCGGGAGTGGATGTGTTTGCCTCCGAGGAGAGAACACACTGCCCACTGTGGTCCGCCCTCACTCCTCCCGCACCATTGGGGCTGGATGCCATGGTGCACATGTGGCCGAGGTCACATCTATATGTGTTTCCCCTGATAGCTCTACTCCCACAAGTTTCCCACAAGGTGCAAGCAGCACCTTAATAAACAGCTTGAATTTAGTTCTCAGTGATAATATCCCTGCTAGATTGCACTTCCACCGGGGTCTACTGTCTCAAGCCGGAGGGCTGATTTATCACCCTCGGCTGGAACTATGGAAACTGTGGGTCTGACCCCTGAGGTGCACCAGCTCATAGATTCTGGTCTCACAAATGAGGTTGCAGAGACCATGTTGAATGCTAGCGCACAATCCGTCAGGAAATTTTATGCGTTCAAGTGACAACTTTTTGTCTCATGGTGTGAGGAATGTGAGCTAGACCTGGTGAACTGTGCAATAGCTACAGACCTCGAGTTCTTACAAGGACGCTTCTTAGCGGAGTTGGCTCCTCCTACAATCAGGGTCTACATGGCCACCATCTCGGCCAGCCATGCCCCTATTCATGAGCCACTGTGGGGCAACATCATCTAACTTTCATGCGTGTATGTGTGGTGTCACGCGGCTGAGGCCCATTTGCAGACCACCTGGGACCTTTCTGTGGTCCTGGAAGGTCTGTCAGGTGCCCCATTTAAGCTGACAGAGTCAGCCTGTCTGTTTTTTTTTTTTTTTTTACCCACTGTTTTTTTTTTTTTTTTTTTTTTGCAGACAAGAAAATGGCTGTAAAAACCTCCCTCACTCTAAGAACGGGGTACATGTTCTATGGCCCCTTAGTCCAAGAGCGATCCTACTTCCTGGGCTAACATCAGGCTCTGCTCTGTGCTGACTACTGTGGTGAGCACACCTCTGAACTGGGGTGGTTGAGCTATGAAATGGACCTGGTAACCCTATTCTATAGTAGACAGAACACATGCAGACACATGTGCTAGTAGTTTCCACACTGCCAGATGATCTTTTAGTGACGTTAATTTTTCACATTCTATTGGAGGGAAAGCATCAGATTTTCGTTGCCCTGTGACAGGTTTCTGACCAGAGAACACTGAAAACTTGGGACAGTCTTGGCTAGGCGAGGGCCTACAGTAGTAATGGGGGCTAATTGCTCTAAGAACCTCATGTCCCCTGGTATGTCCCTCCCTGGCCCCTCAGGAACGATCCTTCTTGTCTCCTTGGCCTTTATGACCATTTTCAAATGAGGCCTATTAGCAGGCTGCGACTGTGGCCGCCTGTTTCCCATGGCTCTCCACAGGGGGAGGCGGGCCACCACACTTGCCTTCTGTGTCTCCCTCACCCTAGCGCTGGCCCAAGCTTCACTCATGGATGCTCGGGCGGACTTGACACATCGCGGCTGCCAGAGAGACCTTGCCCACCAGTTCTGAGGTGGCCTTAAATCACTTGGATGGCAAAGCAGGCCACCCTAAATTACCTGCCATCGATTGAGAGAGGTAGCTCGCAAGTGCCTCCTCCACATTCGGCATAGCTAACTTGCCATGCTGTTCAAACCATAAATAAGCCATATCTATAACCCTTCCATGTCAGATTATCCGGCCTACATGGGGTTATAGATACAGCTTATGTATGTTTTTTCCCCAGAAGCGTGGTATTTCGTCATGCGCTTCTGGAAAAAAGGGGAGTTTTCTGTGGTGTGAGGAAGATTTATTTTCAATGTGGAGAAAAAAGCTTGTCCAGCATCAGTAATCACTTCAAGTGGCTCTTTATATGCTTGAGAGCTGTTATCCATTTTTGGCACACCCTTCGGGCTCCTCAGACTCCTGTTCCAGATCTGTACAAGATCCCCAGGACCTGAGCCAGCTGGCTGATGCGGCAGTGGCTGGCCCAGATCCACGAGGTTCTGAAACCCAACTCCCTTTGGCAGAGCATCAGCAAGGCCCAGCGTCTGGTGATGTCTGTGGGTTCCAGACTTCAGTCATTGACTGAAAAGGATTTGGAACCAAGTGTTTAAAATGATACATTTTTTATTATGATTATTTAGTTTGACCAATTACTTTTGGTCCCTTAAAAATGGACCACATACACAACTGAATGTGAAGTAAATTTTAATTAGTTAATGTGCTGTGTTAAAGTCATTTTTCTTTGTAAACACAAGATGGCACTGTCAGTTACCTTATTGTGGGCCAAGTACTTGAGCGTCACACAACCCTGCTCCTCCAGAGATCCTGACTTCTCTGATTATATTACTTTGCACAATAAAGTATTAGGGTCTTACATTCGAACTGATTTATCCTTCACTACAGATTTACTAAAAAGTGGGATTTAAATTATCAAAGTCTACCACTGCAAGTTCTTTAAGGTAAAGAATAAAGAGCAAGCAAGCAAGCAATAACTGTTCATACATTAGTCGAGCCCATGTTGTAAAAAAATGAAACAAAATTAAGTAATATAGCATAGATTCAATGCCTTACAAGTATGTAAGATCGAAATTAAATCCAAAAGTGTTAAATTTATAATAAATAAAATAAATTTCCACTTTATTAGGAACACATGTACACCTGATCATTTAAGCAATTATTCATTCAGTAAATCATGTGAAAACAGTGATATATGTGGCAGTGGTGGCTTGGCGGTTACTGGTTACTAAGGCTCTGGGTTACTGATCAGAAGGTCGGGGGTTCAAGCCCCAGCACTGCCAAGCTGCCACTGTTGGGCCCTTGAGCAAGGCCCTGCTCTAGGGGTGCTGTATCATGGCTGACCCTGTGCTCTGACCCCAGCTTCCTGACAGGTTGGGGTATGCGAAGAAAACAATTTCACTGTGCTCTACTGTATATGTGACCAATAAAGACTCTTTATCATATGCAACAAATCATGCAGATACAGATCTCAAGTTTCAGGTCATTTTAATAAAACCTCAGAATGGAGAAAAGCTAATCTTCAGTTTCTCATAATTAGAAAAGAAAACTGAAGTTGTACTAGGCCTGGCAAAGGCCTGGATTATCATAACCATAAGATAGCCTGTTTGTTGGTTTTTCTAATTACTTTTGAGCCTGTGAAAATGGAAGCTTAAAAGTGGCTGTAATTCCTAAACGGTTAATGGAATATTTTTGTTAAACCTCTTGAATTAAAGCTGAAAGTCTACACATTCATTTTTCATCCATTGTGGTGGCATACAGAGGCAAAATTAATAAGACCTGACTTATTTATATTGTTTATTTATATTGTGTTTAACATTGTTTGTCTCCAACATGGACAAGCACAGGATGGGGGCATTAAATGAAATGGGCTCAGGTTCTCTTGTAATGGGGGTGTTTGTGATAATGTAAAACTTCATGTGCTCACCTCAACTGTAAGTCACTTTGCATAAATTAAACATGCAATCCAAATAAAACAGTGTTTACCACACACAGTGTTTACTAAGTGAATACCACTGCAACCTTCATTCAATCCAGCAAACCCTACACACCCAAACCATGCATTGTGCCCCTTTAAGGCCTAATGGCTCAATGGCAACCTTGATAGCTGCCAAAACCAGTAGCTCTTTTTTCCGTTCATGTTTATGCAGTAAACTAATTATTATTTTTTATTATTATTATTATTTTTTTTTTTTTTACTTGCTACAATGTTTTATCATGTGTTGTACCTCTGGTGCACCAAAGCCTCTAATATAGAGACACCACTGATTCAGAATAATTTAAATTAATAATTAGTTATTACATCAGTTTCCTGCTTACAGTTTGAGGTTCTTAAAATGGTCTCATGACAGGTTTCCCATCTGAGTCTGAATGTAAAACCAGAATGCAGCAGCAGCTCAACAATGTGTCTGCAACATTGGTGACACTGTCATGTGATGTTGTGGGTTGGAGCTTCATGAAGCTTCATGATGTTAACACATTAGAGTACAGAAAGGTCCCAGAATATTTTCATTCAGCTAAGATCATCATGTTCACTGTAATATCTGTGTGTCTCTGGCTTTTACTAGGTGAGTCAACATTAATGTTTTATTTCAGAAATATTAAGTGTTGAATTAGTGATTAATTTATCTGTGTGGTGTTAAGAAAGTAATGCCAAATGTAATTCTGGTTGGATCATTTCATGATTTTTAAAACATGTCTTCTCTTCTCTATGACAGGTGACTCCATGGCAGATTCAATAGAGCCACTTTTCATTCATAAAGTTCTAGATGAAGGTGATAATGTTACCCTGTCCTGCAGATACAATAGCAGTTTTACAGGAATCAACTACTTGCACTGGTACAGGCAATATCCAAAATCTACACCTGAGTTCCTTCTTTATATTTCTCAAAGTGGAGATCTAAGTTTTAACATTCCCCCAAGAATGTCTGCTGAAGTTAATGGAGTTAAAGTGCATCTGCTCATATCCTCTGCTGCTGTATCAGACTCTGCACTATATTACTGTGCTCTGGCGCCCACAGTGACAGGAAATCCAACTGCACTGTACAAAAACTTTGACACACCTTTGATATATTTACAGTAGTCTTGCTGATTATTTTGAGAAATTTACAGAACTTTTTTGGAGGGATTCTCTCTATCATGGGTTATAAAGAGTTTTGCTGACACATATTGGATTACTAGGATTACTAGGAGACAGTTCACTGGGAGTGAGGCAGGACTGTTATGAAACCAGAAAACCCACTCAAATATTGGGTGAACATGCAACCCTCTGCACAGACAGTAACCTGAGCTCAAAATTGAACAGGGAACTCTGGAGCTGTGAAGCAGCAACGCTAGCTGCTGCCTCCACCTCACAGCTCATCAGCCCCAAAACATTGAAATTAGACAACATTTTGTATTTGCTGTTGGTGGATATTTGTGTTACACAGGAAATAATAATATATTGTCACTTTTAAGAGTAGCTTGACTTTTAGTTTCGATGTTTACTGTCATTAATCAGGAGATGTATTTCTTTATGAATTCCAATCTGGTCTTCCAGATCTTACTGCTGATGAGTAGTTTGCATCGTGTGGTATGGACTCTATATGTTTCTGCTCTCGAAGTCTTCTTTGATTGGTGGATTGTGATACCTTCACCCCTGCCCTGTGAAGGTTATTGGTGATGTAACTGACTGCTGTTTTGAGGTTTTCCTTCACAGCTTTCACAAAGTTTCTGTCACCAAATGCTGTTGCCAAAACCCAGGGCTCAAACCAAAAATAGACATTCAGAGCTATTAATTGTTCAAACAATCAATCTAAGAGGGCACACCTGTCAGTCACATGTTCCAATATTTTTGATCACTTGAAAAATGGGCGGGTTCAAACAAAACATGCTATGCTAAGTTGTTTAACACATCTAGATGTACATATCAGGATATGAAAGCTGAAATTCTGATTGATCATCTCATATGTTTTTATCTCAAAACCAATTGTCTTTGGTGCATAGCAAATACAAAAGAATTGGCCTTGCTGTTCCAATACTTTCAGAGGGGACTGTATGTAGGTATATAAAGACAGTTATGGAAAATCAAAACCACATGGAAACTGAATCATTTTCCAGCCTCACCTGTACCTGTTCAACTGTTAATTCATTTAGTACTCAAATATGTCAGATTAGCCTGGTCACATATAATTAAAGTTTCATGTATTCATAATAGTGAGCCAAGATTCCACGATTCCTGAAATATTATTTAAAAAACACCAAAACTGGCAGAGTCTTATATTTTTGTATTGTTTATTTATTTTTATTTTGAGCCACAACAGGGGGACGTTGGATGCAGTGGGTTGCAGCTTGGCTTGCTACTCGTGCTCTTCTCGGAAGCCGAAGTAAGTTGGGTTTTGGAGACTTGCGGATTTGGGCCGGCCGCTGCCGAGGCAGTTAGCTGTCTCAGGTTCGGGGGATCTCTTATGGATCCGGAAGAGGATCCGGAGATGGCACTGCTCTATCTTTTGCTCAGTCTTCCGGGTTTGGCTCTCCTCCTGATTTTGGAGCTCGCATCACAACTCCTCCTCCCGCTCTGGAAAGCCAAAATTGAGAAAAAAAAAGTGAAAAAAAAAACCACACAAAAATAATAGTAATAATTCCTCTCTGACTCCGAGGAGCCAGAAGGATGTAAAGAGCTGCTTGAAGTGATTACTAAGGCTGTATGAGCCTTTTTCTCCCCAGTGAAAGTAAATCCCTCACAATGCAGAAACTATCCTTTCTTCCAGAAGTGCTTGACAAAATATCAGGCATCTTGGGAAAACCATGCATAAGCCATATTTATAACCCCACCATGCTGGATTATTCGGCCATTGTGGAGAATGAATGGCATGGCTATTTAGCTATGCTGAAGGTGGATGAGGTGCTTGCAAGCTACCTCTCTCCATCGACGGCAGGTAATTGGGGAGCCAACTTTGCCATCCAAACCACCGTGGCATTGGTGGGCAAGGCCTATGCAGTAGTATTGCTTGTGGATCACTGCAGACAATGACAGTGTTGCAGGCCTACCAAGCAGACCTGCTGAGTGAGCTTGACATATGGCGTCATTCAGCCAGTTCCTCCCCCTGTTGTCTCGAGTTCACCCGGGCATCCACGAGTGGAGCCCGAGCCAGCACTAGTGCGAGGGAGACCCAGAAGGCGAGTATGGCAGCCCGCCAACCACCGCAGACAGCCAGGGGAACCGGGCGGCCACAGTCGTGGCCTGCTATTAGGCCTGATCTGAGAATGGTCATAAAGGCCAAGCAGGCAAAGAAGAGCGGTCCTGAGGGGTTGTGGAGGGACATATCAGGGTACATGAGGTTGTTTGGTCAGGTAGCCCCCAGTGCTACTGTAGGGCCTTCCCTAGCCAAGGAGGTCACAAGTTTTCAGTGTTCTCTGGTCAGCGAGCTGTCACAGGGCAACGGCCTGCCCCTGCCCAGCCATGCCCCTGTTGATGGAGCCTCTGTGGGGCAACATCCTCTAACTTCGAGGTTCATGCGTGGTGTCAGGTGGCTGAGGCCCATCTGCAGGCCGCGCATACCTTCCTGGGACCTTCTGTGGTCCAGGAAAGGTCTGTCAGGTACCCCATTTGAGCACTTAGGGTCAGGCTCTGAGAAGCTTCTAACTCTAAAGGTAGCTCTTCTACTGGCCCTCACATCTCTCAAGTGAGTAATACACCTACAAGCTCTCTCTATTGCCCCTTCCTGCCTTGAATTTGCCCCTGGATTAGCCAAGGCCTTCCTGTATCCTATGCCGGATTATATTCCTAAAGTGCCTACATCGGCTGCCCACCCTTACTGTTGCAGGCTTTCTGCCCTCCTCCATTCCCCACACTGGAACAAATGAGAATGCACCTGCTGTGTCCAGTAAAGATTCTCTGTACTTATGTCTACCGCTCCGGTCTGTGGCGTAAGTTGGAGCAGCCGCTGGTACAATTCAATTCAATTAAAATTTATTAGTATAGCGCTTTTTACAATAGACATTGTCTCAAAGCAGCTTTACAGAAATATCAACATGGTATACAGATATTAAATGTCCGAATTTATCCCAACTGAGCAAGCCACTGAGTGGCAACAGTGGCAAGGAAAAACTCCCTAAGATGTTAAGAGGAAGAAACCTTGAGAGGAACCAGACTCAGAAGGGAACCCATCCTCATCTGGGTAACAACAGATAGTGTGTAAAAGTTCATTATTGATTTATATGAAGTCTGTTTGGCCTTAGAAGCAGCCGTAGTTCCAGTAATCTGGAATTGGAGTAGATGAGCGCTCCATCCAGAGGTAGGACATCCAAAACAGATCAACCAGGTCCGGAGAGCAGAAAGGATCAGGATCTCTAGTATCTCCATAAAACCGTGTGTGGCTCGGCAGAAGGAGAGAGAGAGAGAAAAGATTATTAGGACTGTGCGTAGCATAATAGAAAGTCTAGTCAGGGTAGGCTTGAGTAAACAAATACGTTTTAAGCCTAGACTTAAACATTGAAACTGTGTCTGAGTCCCGAACACTAATAGGAAGACTGTTCCATAACTTTGGGGCTCTATAAGCGAAAGCTCTTCCCCCTGCTGTAGCCTTCACTATTCAAGGTACCGTCAAATAGCCCACATCTTTTAATCTAAGTAGGCGTGGCGGATCATAGAAAACCAAAAGGTCACTTATATACTGTGGTGCAAGACCGTTAAGTGCTTTATAAGTTAATAATGTTATTTTATAATCAATGCGAGATTTCACTGGGAGCCAATGCAGTGTGTATAAGATTGGGGTGATGTGGTCATATCTTCTGATATACCTTGCTCACCAGTTCTGAGGTGGCCTTACATCACTTGGATGGCAAAGCAGGCCACCCTAAATTACCTGCCATCAATTGAGAGAGGTAACTCGCAAGTGCCTCCTCCACATTTAGCATAGCTAACTTGCCATGCTGTTCAAACCATAAATAAGCCATATCTATAACCCCTCCATATCAGATTATCCGGCCATCATGGGGTTATAGATACAGCTTATGTATGATTTATCCCCAGAAGCATGACATTTCGTCATGCACTTCTGGAAAAAAGGGGAGTGTGAGGAAGATTTATTTTCAATGTGGAGAAAAAAGCTTGTCCAGCATCAGTAATCACTTCAAGTGGCTCTTTATATGCTTGAGAGCTGTTATCCGTTTTTGGCACACCCTTCAGGCTCCTCAGAGTCAGAGAGGATTTTTTATTTTTTTTGGCTTTCCATAGCAGCAGGAAAAGTCATGACAGGAGTTCCAAAATCCGGAAGAAAGCAGGACCCAGAAAACAGAGAGAGAGAGCAGTGCTCGTTTCCGGCTCCTCTTCCAGATCTGTACGAGATCCCCAGGACCTGAGCCAGCTGGCTGACGCGGCAGTGGCTGGCCCAGATCCACGAGGTTCTGAAACCCAACTCCCTTTGGCAGAGCATCAGCAGGGCCCAGCGTCTGGTGATGTCTGTGGGTTCCAGACTTCAGTCATTGACTGAAAAGGATTTGGAACCAAGTGTTTAAAATGATACATTTTTTATTATGATTATTTAGTTTGTCCAATTACTTTTGGTCCCCTAAAAAGGGACCACATATACAACTGAATGTGAAGTAAATTTTAATTAGTTAATGTGCTGTGTTAAAGTCTTTTTTCTCGGTAAACACAAGATGGCACTGTCAGTTACCTTATTGTGGGCCAAGTACTTGAGCGTCACACAACCCTGCTCCTCCAGAGATCCTGACTTCTCTGATTATATTACTTTGAACAATAAAGTACTAGGGGCTTACATTCAAACTGATTTATCCTTCAGTACAGATTTACTAAAAAGTGGGATTTAAATTATCAAAGTCTACCACTGCGAGTTCTTTAAGGTAAAGGATAAAGAGCAAGCAAGCAAGCAATAACTGTTCATACATTAGTTGAACCCATGTTGTAAAAAAATGAAACAAAATTAAGTAAAATAGCATAGATTCAATGCCTTACAAGTATGTAAGATCGAAATGAAATCCAAAAGTGTAAAAACATAATTCACTGACCACTTTATTAGGAACACATGTACACTTGATCATTCAAGCAATTATTCATTCAGTCAATCATGTGAAAACAGTGATATATGTGGCAGTGGTGGCTTGGTGGTTCAAGCCCCAGCACTGCCAAGGTGCCACTGTTGGGCCCTTGAGCAAGGTCCTGCTCTAGGGGTGCTGTATCATGGCTGACCCTGTGCTCTGACCCCAGCTTCCTGACAGGCTGGGGTATGCGAAGAAAACAATTTCACTGTGCTCTACTGTATATGTGACCAATAAAGACTCATTATCATATGCAACAAATCATGCAGATACAGATCTCAAGTTTCAGGAAATTTTTATAAAACTTCAGAATGGAGAAAAGCTAATCTTCAGTTTCTCCTAATTAGAAAAGAAAACTGAAGTTGTACTAGGCCTGGCAAAGGCCTGGATTATCATAACCATAAGATAGCCTATGTTTGTTGGTTTTTCTAATTGCTTTTGAGCCTGTGAAAATGGAAGCTTAAAAGTGGCTGTAATTCCTAAATGGTTAATGCAATATTTTTGCTAAACCTCTTGAATTAAAGCTGAAAGTCTACACATTCATTTCACATCCATTGTGGTGGCATACAGAGGCAAAATTAATAAGACCTGACTTATTTAATATTGTGTTTAACATTGTTTGTCTCCAACATGGTGGCATTAAATGAAACGGGCTCAGGTTCTCTTGTAATTGGGGTGTTTGTGATAATGTAAAACTTCATGTGCTCACCTCAACTGTAAGTCACTCTGCATAAATTAAACATGTAATCCAAATAAAACACAGTGCTTACCACACACAGTGTTTACTAAGTGAATACCACTGCAACCTTCATTCAATCCAGTAAACCCCCCACACATAAACCATGCATCACTCCCCTTTAAGGCCTAATGGCTCAATGGCAACCTTGATAGCTTCCAAAAGCAGCAGCTCTTTTTTCCGTTCATGTTTATCCTATGCAATAAACTAATTCTTTTTTTTTTTTTTTTTTTTTTTACTTGCTACAATGTTTTATGATGTGTTGTACCTCTGGTGCACCAAAGCCTCTAATATAGAGACACCACTTATTCAGAATTAATTTAAATTAATAATTAGTAATTATATCAGTTTCCTGCTTACAGTTTGAGTTTCTTAAAATGGTCTCATGACAGGTTCCCCATGTGAGTCTGAATGTAAACCAGAATGCAGCAGCAACTCAACAATGTGTTTGCAACATTGGTGACACTGTCATGTGATGTTGTGGGTTGGAGCTTCATGAAGCTTCATGATGTTAACACATTAGAGTACAGAAAGGTCTCAGAATATTTTCATTCAGCTAAGATCATCATGTTCACTGTAATATTTGTGTGTCTCTGGCTTTTATTAGGTGAGTCAACATTAATGTTTTATTTCAGAAATATTAAGTGTTGAATTAGTGATTAATTATTTTGTGTGGTGTTAAGAAAGTAATGTCAAATGTAATTCTGGTTTGATTATTTCATGATTTTTAAAACATGTCTTCTCTTCTCTATGACAGGTGACTCCATGGCAGATTCAATAGAGCCACGTTTCATTCATAAAGTTCTAGATGAAGGTGATAATGTTACCCTGACCTGCAGATACAACAGCAGTTTTTCAGGAAACTACTTGCACTGGTACAGGCAATATCCAAAATCTACACCTGAGTTCCTTCTTTATATTGTTGATCAAAGTGGAGATCTAAGTCTCAACATCCCTCCAAGAATGTCTGCTAAAGTTAACAAAAATAAAGAAGTGGATCTGCTCATCTCCTCTTCTGCTGTATCAGACTCTGCACTATATTACTGTGCGCTGGCGCCCACAGTGACAGGAAATCCAACTGCACTGTACAAAAACTTTGACACACCTTTGATATATTTACAGTAGTTCTGCTGATGATTTTGAGAAATTTCCAGCAATATTTTGGAAGGATTCTCTCTCTCTCTCTATCATGGGTTATAAAGAGTTTCGTTGGCATAAAGTATTGTTGGTAAGGCAGGAATGATATGAAACCAGAAAATCCTAGAGAAAAGCCACTCAAATATTGGGAGAACTTGAAACCCTCTGCACTGACAGTAACCTGAGCTCAAAATTGAACAAGGGACTCTGGAGCTGTGAAGCAGCAATGCTAGCTGCTGCCTCCACCTCGCAGCTCATCAGCCCTGAAACATGGAAAGACAACATTTTGTATTTGTTGTTGGCAGATATTTGTGTTACACAGGAAATAATAATATATGGTCACAAGAGTAGCTTGACTGTTGGTTTCGATGTGTACTGTCCTTAATCAGGAGATGTGGCTTATCTCTATATTTCTTTGTGAATTCCAATCTGGTCTTCCTGATCTTACTGTTGATGAATGGTCTCCATCTTCTGGTATGGTCTCTATATCTTTCTGCTCTCAAAGTCTTCTTTGAATGGTGGATTGTGATACCTTCACCCCTGCCCTGTGAAGGTTGTTAGCGATGTAACTGACTGCTGTTTTGAGGTTTTTCTTAACAGCTTTCACAATATTTCTGTCACCAAATGCTGTTGTTTTCATAGCCAAAACCCAAGGCTCAAACCAAAAATAGACATTCAGAGCTATTAATTGTTCAAACAAGCAATCTGAGGGCACACCTGTCAGTCAGATGTTCCAATATTTTTGATCACTCGAAAAATGGTTGGTTCAATCAAAAGGTGCTATGCTCTAAGTTGTTTAACACATCTAGATGTACATATCAGTACATGAAAGCTGAAATTCTGATTGATCATTTAATATCTTTTTATCTCAAAACCAATTGTCTTTGGTGCATAGCAAAAACAAATGAACTGGCCCTGCTGTTCCAATACTTTCAGAGGAGAATGAATGTAGGTATATAAATACAGTTATAGAAAATCAAAACCATGTGGAAACTGAATCATTTTCCAACCTCACCTGCACCTGTTCACCTGTTAATTCATTTAGTAGTCAAATGTGTCAGATTAGCCTGGTCATATATAATTAAAGTTTAATGTATTCATAATAGTGAGCCAAGATTCCACGATTCCTGAAAAATTATTTAAAAAACACCAAAACTGTCTTATATTTTTGTATTGATTTTTAATTTTTATTTTGAGCCACAACACAGGACTCTAATGTCAATAGATGTGTTTAAGAGGGGACTTCGGATGCAATGGGTTGCAAAAGTGGAATTGTTCTACTCAGTTCACTCTCACTGATACTGTGAAGTGATGATCTGTACAAAGCTGCTAAAACAGCAGCACTTACTGGGCGTGGCCTTCAACAGACGTGTTCCCTCATGTGTAAAGTTCAGCACATACAGCATTATTATACAGAATCCTCACAGAGCTGTGTTCAGAAATGGCTCAACTATATACACAACACTGATTCTCACTGTAGCAACAGGTAATTATATTAAATCAGTTATTTTTTACTGATAAATGAATTCATTCATGCCAATGTTTAAGCATTAATGGATTTGTTTTTTTGTTGTTTTTTTGCTTTTTTAAAAAAAAAAAAGAAATACTCCATAGAAATATTTGTTTATGTTCTTTGCAACAGGAAGTTTTGCAGATAAAATTGGGCTGACAGATGAAGATGACAACATTACTTTGAAGGAAACACACTGTTACTCTGAAATGTTCATATGAGTCAAAGAGAAATAACATATGGCTTTACAGGTGCAAACAATATGCTAACAGTGCACCACAATTTTTACTCATTAAAGGCGGAAGGTCATATAGTTGTCATGGGCACAAGGCCACTGACACTCTGTTAGAGGCAAAAACAACCTCTTATGAGATTCTGCACTATCACTGCGCTCTTACAGTAGGAACACAGTAGTACAGTGTCAGTGAACGGCTGTACAAAAACATTTTTAAAATGGTTTATGTGAAGTTTATAAAACCACAGAAGATCAAAAGATACCCACCATTTTGTTATTAGTTAACCACAGACACAAACACATTTCTGGGAACCTATGCAGTTGGAAGAAAAAGAAAATAAAAAATAAAGAGGGTTTAAACATGACAACTACACATCAGTCACACTAAATTCACAAATCTATATTTATCATGTTCCAAAAATATTTTACTGCCACAAACCGAGCCATTTTGAGCCAGGTATGTGTCATTGGTGTGCGCTATTTTGAATTAAATTATTAAATTATATTAAATTATTGACCTTTTCAGCCCATCAGATTTATTGATTTATTGATTACTTTGTTCATTTATTAAACGGTCTGTGAAATCTGCTTGTCTTTTTTATTTTTTTTAATGAGATCTGACCATACGCACCCTTGATCAATGAGGGCCATTTATATAATTTAAACAAATATATGATCAGGGATGTCTTTTGAGCTCACACTATATTTTTCTAGATCTTTGATTCAGACTTTACTGTCAAAATACAGTAGTGCTAAGAAATTTGCATACCTCTTGCAGAATCTGCAAAATATCAATAATTTACTTAGTACTGCCCTGAATAAGCCATTTCGCATAACACTAACTGAATTTACACAAATGAACCAGTTCAAAAGTTTACATACGCTTGATTCTTAATAATGTATGTTGTTACCTGGATAATCAACGACTGTTTTTATACTTTGTGATAGTTGTTCATGAGTCCCTTGTTTGTCCTGACCAGTGAAACTGCCCACTGTTCTTCAGAAAAATCCTCCAGGTCCTCCACATTCTTTTGTTTTTCAGCATTTTCTGCATATTTGATGCATATACTCATACTCAACTACTGTATTACATTCACTGATGCTCTGTATGCACTGTATTACATTCGCTACATTAAAAACATCGCTACATTAAGAGCCAGGGAGATGTAAACTTTTGAATAGGTTGATCTTTGTAAATTGTAATTATTTTGTTGAAAGTTTTTTTCTTTTTTCCCATTTTGGTACTGCCCTTCAGAAGCTACATACAATATTTACATATTTCCCAGAAGACAAAAATATCTAAGTCCTACAATCCCTCCACGAATGTCTGCTTCTGTTGGGACAGAGTATATCTGTGTAGTATATATAGTGTAATTCACAGAATTTCAGTGCTAGAAATACGGCCCGCATCTCCAGGCGATTTATATGGCACTCCAGATGAGGGCCGCTCCAAAGACCGTGAGCTGGACAGCCATTTAATACTGCACCTCAGCCTGTGAGGGACACGTCTTTCATTACCATCTTGCGGTAAGGAGATGCCCCCAGAGAGTGACCTGAGGATAGAAACTGCGGACACCTCCAAATACTCGGAGCACGTAGGCATCGCCTCGTGACACTGATTACTCTCAGAGGTTTCATCCTCGGATGAAACCAACGACTTTTCAGCCACCACTGAAACGGTCTCATGTGCAATAGGCCCAGTGGTATGACGTTGGCTGCTGCTGCCATAAGGCCCAACAGTCTCTCGTAGAGACTGGAGGGGATGCCCAGACCGAGCTTTATCTTGCTCAAAGTTGATAGGATCGATCCTACACATTGTGGGGATAGAAACATCCTCATCATTGTAGAATCCCATATAACCCCTAGAGAAGTTGTCCTCTGCCCTGGAGAAAGCATACTTTTCTTGAGGTTCAACCTGAGCCCCAAGCTCCTCATGTCGGTGAGAACATCATATTGATGTTGAACCACCTGCAGTCGCAAGGGAGCCAGAGCAGCATCCATGCACTTTGTGAATGTGCGAGGGGATAAAGCTAGCCCGAAGGGAAGAACCCGAAATTGGTATGTGTTGTCTCCAAACGCAAACCTCAGGAACTTCCTGTGACTGGGCGATATTCATATGTGGAAATATGCATCTTTCAGATCTATCATCACAAACCAGTTCTCGAACTGAATCTGTAGCAAGTTAAGTTTGAGCATCAGCATGTTGAACCTGCATGTCCGAAGAGTACGGTTCAGATGACGCCGATCTAAAATTGACTGCATACTCCCATCTTTTTTGCGGCCCAGGAAATAACGGCTGTAAAAAGCTCCCTCACTTAGGGAATAGGGTACATGTTCTATGGCCCCTTTGTCCAAAAGGGAACTTACTTCCTGCACTAACATTGGGCTCTGCTCTGTGCTGACAACTGTGGTGAGCACACCTCTGAACCAGGGGGGTGGAGCTCTGAAATGGACTCAGTAACCCTTTTCTATGGTAGACAGAACCCATGGAGACACATTTGGCAGTAGCTTCCAGACTGCCAAATAGTCTTTCAGTGATGTCAGCATTTCCACATTCCATTGGACGTAAAGCATCAGATTTCCGTCGCCCTGTGACAGCTCGCTGAGTAGAGAAGGCTGAAAATATGGGATGGTCTTGGCCAGGGCAGTACAGTACCACTGGGGGCTATCTGCCCTAACAACCTCATATTCCCTGATATGTCCCTCTGTGTCCCATCAGGAAAGTTCCTTCTTTGCCTGCTTTGCTTTCATGATCATTCTTTCATGATTATCAGGCCTCCTAGCAGGCTGTGGCTGTGGCCGCCCAGTCCCATTGGCTCTCTGCGGGGTTAGGCGGGCTGCCACACTCGCCTTCTGTGCCTCCCTCGCACCTGTCGGCAATGGCATTAACCACACTGCCAAACCGGCTGGAAGGTTTAACAGGGGCGTTCAGCAAGGAGACCTTATCTTTGTCCCCCATCCCTGACAGATTGAGCCATAGGTGCCTCTCCACCACAACCAGGCTACCCATTGAACGACCGATATGACGGGCCGTTTGTTTGGTCGCCCAGAGAAATAAATCTGTGGTGCAGCACAGCTCTGCCATTGCCTCGGACCCAATTCCTCCCTAGTATCGAGCTCACTCAACAGGTCTGCTTGGTAGGCCTGCAACACTGCTATTGTATGCAGTGACCCACAAGCAAGACCCGCTGCCACATAGGCTTTGCCCACCAACGCCGAGGTGGCCTTACAAGCTCGCAAGCACCTCCTCCACCTTTGGCGACGCTAAATATCTGTTCTGCTCACTCCCCATGATGGCTGAGTAATCAGACTTTGCGGAGTTACACATGGCTAGTGTAAGGTGTTCTCCAGAAGCGTGATATCTAATCATGCACTTCTGGGGAAAAAAGGGAGTTTTCTGTGGTGTGAGGGAGCTTCATATTTATTTTCACTGGAGAGGAAGCGCTCATCCAGCCTGTTACGAGCCACTTCCTCTTCCCCGGGCCAGTCTATATTCAACTTTTCAACTGTCCTAGTAATCACTTCAAGCAGCTCTTTATATGCTTGAGAGCTTCTGTCGGTTTTTGGCGCAGTGGCACCCTCTACCGACTCCTCGGAGTCATTGAGGGTGTTTTGGCTTTGCATAGGGGAAGGAGGAGTCGCGATGCGAGCTCCAAAGTCAGGCGGAGAGCCAGACCCAGAAGACAGAGCAAGAAGTAGAGCAGCATTCGTCTCCGGCTCCTATTCCAAATCCAAACGAGAACCCCATGACCTTAGCCGGCTGGCTGCCTCGGCAGCGGCCGGCCCAGATCCGCGAGGCTCTGAAACTCAACGCCCTTCGGACGAGAAGAGAGTGAGCCGAGAGCGTAGTTGCCTAATTGTGAAATGTTCACAATGCTGACAGTCAGACCCCTCGAGGGATGCTGTCGCATGCTCTATGCCCAAACACTTCTCTCCTCCCATGATGAAACGGGAGCGCACTTTCTGAAATCTTTCCCTTTTTTTTTAAAGGGATAGAAAAGTTTAGAGTTTTTGAGAAAATATAGAGTAGAAGTGAAGCGTTTTTTGTCACACAAATAACAGACATGCAGTGTCGCTGAAGATAGTAAGGCTGGCAACGTGGTTCACAAGTGCCATATTTATATTATGCGACGCGCTTAATTGCTACGTCACCTGATCATGGCAGGCCTATAAGTAGAAGCATGATTTTACACAAGCTTCAGATACTGGTCACGCGCGCAAGGGCGCTTCCCATACTGTTATGCTAAATGCAACGTAGAAGTTGCCTTTGAAAGGGAACGGACTTGTGTTCTCATGAAGATCAGTCTTGTCAAGCTACCTTGAAAGTATGAACTTAGAAATGCAGGAGGACATAGAATGCTACTTAGCAAGAATTGACATGTGTTGCAAGCTTCCAGTTGCACATTTCTATTAGTGGAACAGTGTCTTCATCTCTTCAGTGCTCCCAAAGTAATATGTTTCAGCTGGTTAATAGATTTACTTTTAACTGGCTGATTAACCAAATGTAAAAACATATGCTATTAGAATCTGCAGAATAGTCACTGCATTACATAGCACATAAATAACTATTATAGGGCAGTAGGTGCATGAATGACTATGTTACAGGGAAGTCAGTGCATAGCATGAATGTTCAGTGCCATTTCCCCTGTTTTCATAACCTAACTGATCCCTAACTTCTAGCATTAAGACAAAATGCCATGAAGCAGTTCATGACTCATATGGTCAGTGTGTCTCCACTACATAATTGCTTAGAACTGAGTGCTGACTACATTACTGTACATGGTTTTGCTTTTAAATTATTTTCTTAAAATCTTTCTGTCCACCGTGCTCTGCTTGGAGAAAGTTACAATGTTATGCTACAATCACAGCACTTCCTGGGTGTGGCCTTCTAGAGATGTGATGGCATGGGGTGCATGCAGTGGATAGTACCTATCAAAGTTGGTCCAAGGAAAGACAACCAGTGAACCGGCAAGAAGGTCATGGACGCCTAAGGCTCACTGATGAGTGTGAAGAGCCAAGGCTGTCTGGTCCAATCCCACAGAAGAGCTACTGTAGTACAAATTACTGAAAAATGAAATTAAACGTAAGTGCATGTAAATCCCTGGTTTCTTATGGCCATATTTTATTATTCATTCATTTTTTTCTGAATGTTTTTGGTATGTTAAACAAATCTCACACCAGCGCCAGAATCCATCAGAGACTCCACATACCAGAACACACCATGGCCTACAAACATAGCTGCCATGAAGTACAATCCCTGGTTACAAAGTTGCTTCACGTTTCTGATTGGTTTGCCAGTTTCTTAATAAATTCTAAACTGCATTTACATCCGTCTCTGAATGTGTCGCATGACAACAAAGCACACAAAATAAATAAAAGTACAACTTTTATTCTGTCACTTTTTTTTTACTTGACTCTTTATGACTACTGTAAACAAAACAAAAAAGAAACAAGCAAGTAAACAAAAACAACTGAATGAATAAATACATAAATAAATAACCTACCTTTTCAGTATGAGATGAAGCAGAGTTGTCATGAAAATGAATAAATATGAGTGGGTGGAGCTACATGTGAAGACATCAGAGACAAATACACAACACTAGCATTTATTTCTAAAGCTAGAGGTCTGAAGAAAACACTCAGGCTAACAATGGTACGGCTCTTCTTGTTTTTCTTCACTATTGCTGATATTGGTAAGTCATGAAATTATTGTTTTATAATAAACAAAAAGTACGATTTCCACTTGACATTATTTTGAATAAATGTTCCTGATATGATTGTAATGTGTTTATAGCAGAGGCTGCTGACAACAGCATTACACCAGATCAAACCAGCATGTCTGTAATTGAAGGCAGCAACATCACACTTTCCTGCACATATACTGGATCTGTTTACAGTCTCCACTGGTATCGACAACAACCTGGATCAAGACCAGAGTTTCTGCTTCTGATTGATGAAACCAGTGAACATGTCACACAGGCTCAACCACCTCATCCACAACTGTCAACAAAACTTGATAAAAAGAATACGAAAGTGGATCTGCTCATCTCCTCTGTTACAGTGACAGACTCTGCACTGTACTACTGCGCTCTGATGCCCACAGTGACAGGAAACCCAACTACACTGTACAAAAAGTACTACACCTGTCTGGAGTCAGGCTTTTCTCACAAGATGGAGCTATTTACATCTTTACCCCTTTCATGCTCAAGCAACTGTCCATGATGTCAGTTCGCTTTTGAAGCTCAACCACTATTTGTGTAATCTGCTAATGTTTATTTCTGAGTTAATCATCCTTACCATTGGCATCTTAAAATGCTAATAACTGGTTAAAAATACACCTGTTTATTTAATTAACAATAGCTTTGTGGAAAATAAATTCATGACCCACCCAGTGTGTATTCCAGCTTCTTGCCCAGTGTTCCTTGGATAGGCTTGAAATCCACTGTGACCCTGACCATGATAATGTGCCCACTAAAGATGAATAAATGTATGTGCGTAGGCATATAGAGACAGTTATGTACAGGCTCTGTTTTTGTGAAATTATGTAATATACATGTGTCCTGCATGCACCTGTCAGTTAACAACACATTTACAAATTAACTGTTGACACCATTACTTTAGTACACAGTGAAATTAGGGCAATTGATGGTATTTAATGTTTATTATTATTACTTTACTGTACTTGCTACAAATTGCTGAATACTTTCCCATAGTTGATTTTATGGCAAATCAAACATTATTCAGGTTTTTTAAATGTTATGCCCAAATTTATATGCACTTCAATCAGATGCAAGTTTAATTATACTGATATGCTAAAGATGAAACTGATGAATAAGGAAATTGTCAGTGGAATTTGGATTTAAAATTAGATTTGACCATACACAGTAATGATGACTCAAGATCATTGTGAATTAAAATACTTAGTGGGGGAAGAGTGATTTAAGTATGATGTAATCTAGAGTTTCTCAAAGGTTTTGTAACCAGGAACTCTGTTAACTGTAAAATAAATGCCACAGACCCACTCAGTACAGAGCTCACACCAGAGAAGCCCACTTTAAGAACCACTGATGTGAGCTTTTCTGCTTCTACTCATAGGCTATTATTCTGTTTACTTCAGTTCAGATTGTACAAGCAAACTGAAAAGTTGGAATAAAAATATTTTGTATTTCACTAGGGCCAAATAGAAGTGGTCTGTATTTTGATTTTTTATATATATATATATATATATATACACACACAATATTACAGTATTACACCACTTGTTTCAGGAAAATCTGTTTATCACCATGGTTTTGTCACCGCTTGTTTCCTCTGCTCAAATGAGACCTCAAATGAGAATTATCTGTAGAATTTTGCTGTTGCTAAAGGAGATGCAAAAATTTTCACAGGCAATTACAACCCCAATTCCAAAAACATTTGGATGCTGAGTAAAATGTAAATAAAAACTGAATGCAATGACTTGCAAATCTCATAAACCCATGTTATCCACAGTAGAACATAGAAAACATTTCAAATGTTTAAACTGAGGAAATGTACCACTTTAAAGAAAAAATAAGGTAATTTTGAATTTGATGGTGACAACACATGTCAAAAAAGTTGGGATAGAGGTATCAAAAGACTGGAAATTTAAGTGTTACTAAAAAGAAACATCTGGAGGAACATTTAGCAAATAATGAGGTTCATTGGCAACAGGTCAGTAACATGATTGGGTATAAAAAGAGTATCTTAGAGGTGCAGAGTCTCTCAGAATTAAATATGGGACAGAATCTGTATTGCCAATTATTGAGCTAAATAATTAATAAACCCCACATACAGTAGCAACTGTATGTCCTAACCAAACCTCACCAAAGTCCGTATGTTAGCGTTACCAATTTTAAAATTCTGAGGTGTCTTTAACATTGAAATTCTTGTAGGACACAACAAACATTTCTGCCAGTGAAACTATGCACTAATGTACTTAATAAATCGAAATACCTCTTCACACCTCATCACTGAACTGTAACAAAAGCACAATACTTACTGTACTTTCTCCTAAATGATTACCTGTATATTAACATTTTACAAATCCAAAGTTATCAAACATAATAAAGTAAGCGTTTTCAGCCATAATCAATGGGTCAAAGACATTTTATTACAGGGAGATTTCTGCACTTCTTGCAGTGATTTAAACTACATACAAAATAACATCATTTAGTAATGTAAAATACATCAGTGACTCATTAAAGAATAGATAAACAATGAGCTCTCATTTAAACAAACCTGTAACTAATTGTTCTGTTAAAATGCATTAATGCAGTCTAAGCATTTACTTAAAATAGAAGTCACTGAAATATGCTTCTGAAAAAAATCACCCTGGAGGGGATACCAACTCATTGCAGGGCACAATCGCACAATCACACACACACAATGGACAATGACAATCAGCCTACAAAACATGTCTTTGGAGTGGGGGAGGAAACCGTCCAAGTTACGCATGTAACCCTGTTCTCTGAGAAGGGAACGAGACATTGCATTTAGCATAACATGATGGGAACGCTCCTCACGTGCACCCAGCATCTGAAGCTTGTGTAACATCATGCCTATTTATAGGCCTGCCAAGATCAGGTGATGTGGAAATTAAGCGCGGCGCCTGACATATATATATGGCACCTGTGAACCGCGCCATCAGCCTCTATTATCTGAAGCGAAGACACAATGTCCCTTCTCAGAGAGCAGGGTTACATGCATAACCCAGACGTTCCCTTTCAAAGGGAAATCCACGTTGCGTTTAATATAACTCTATGGGAACGAGAATACCCAGTCCGTCATACCGAGGGTACAGCCTGTTTCAAAAGACCCAAGCCTGAGGGTCACTGCAAGACACTCGAGCCCGGGGTGGAATGAATATCCAGACTGTAATATCGAATGAATGTGTGTGGCATAGCCCACCCTGCAGCAGCACACACATCCTGTAAGGATACCCCATTGGACAAAGCCTTTGAGGAGGCGACCCCCCTAGTGGAATGAGTCCTTATGCCCTGAGGCGTAGCGAGACCGTGCACCTCACAAGCGATAGAGATTGCTTCCACTATCCAATTAGAGATGTGCTGCTTTGACACAGCATCACCTCTACTGTCACCGCCAAGCAGACCAGCAGCTGCTCTGACTTACGCCACTGGCCAGAACAGTGGACGTAAGTACAGAGAGCCCTTACTGGACACAGCAGGTCCAGCCTCTCTTGCTCTGGTGTGAGGAACAGAGGAGGGCAGAAAGCCTGCAACACCACAAGGCAGGCAGGAAGGTGCTTTAGGAATATAATCAGGTCTAGGATACAGGAAGGCCTTGGTTAATCCAGGGGCAAAGTCAAGGCAGGAAGGGGCAACAGAGAGAGCTTGTAGATCTCTGACTCGCTTGAGAGATGGCAGGGCCAGTAGAAGAGCTACCTTTAGAGTCAGAAGCTTCTCAGAGGCTTACTCTAAGGGCTCAAATGGTGCCCCTGACAGACCTTCCAAGACCACAGAAAGGTCCCAGGAAGGTATGCGCGGCCTGCAGATGGGCCGCAGCTGTCTGACACCACGCATGAACCTTGAAGTTAGAGGACGTTGCCCCACAGAGGCTCCATCAACAGGGGCGTGGCTGGCCGAAATGGCAGCCACGTAAACCCTGACTGTAGAAGCAGCCAAATCTGCTGAGAAATGTTCTTGTAAGAACTCCAGGACTGTAGCTATTGCACAGTTCCCTGGGTCTAGCTGACGTTACTCACACCACAAGACAAAAAGATGCCACTTGAGCGCATACAATTTCCTCATGGATCATGGAACATGGTCTCTTCAGTCTCAGCTGTGAGACCAGAATCTATGAGCTGGTGCCCCTCAGGGGCCAGACCCATAGTTTCCATAGTTCGAGCCGAAAATGATAAATCAGCCCTCCGGCTTGAGACAGTAGATCCCTGTTGATGGGAATCTCCCAAGGAGCATTGTCTAGCGGGGAAATTATCTCAGAGAACCATATTCGAGCAGGCCAATAAGGTGCTACTAGCAGCAGACGTAGATGGTCTTGGCGAACTCTCGCTAGAACTTGTGGAAGCAGAGCGATTGGGGGAAAAGCATATAGACGTGTCCTCGGCAACGTGTACACCATGGCGTCCAGCCCCAGTGGTGCGGGAGGAGTGAGGGCGAACCACAGTGGGCAGTGTGTTGTCTCCTCTGAGGCGAACTTCCACTTGTCCGAACCTCCACCATATGGACTCCACCACTTCTGGATGGAGCCTCCAACCCCGGGCCTCAACCCCTGCCTCGACAGGATGTCTGCCCCTACATTCTGGCTGCCCAGAATGTACATTGCACTCACTGACAACAACTTTGCCTCTGCCCAGAGAATGATTAGTTGCACCTTCCTGAACAAGGGGCATGAACGTAACCCTCCCTGGTGGTTAATATGAGACCACCACTGTGTTGTCTGACACAACTAGCACATGGTGACCTCTCAACTGAGGAAGAAAAAATTTCAGTGCTAGGAATATGGCCCGCATCTCTAGGCGATTTATATGCCACTCCAGATGAGGACTGCTCCATTGACCGTGAGCTGGACAGCCATTTAAGACTGCACCCCAGTCCATGAGGGACACATCTATTATTACCATCTTGCGGTAAGGAGACACCCCTAGAGTGTGACCCGAGGCTAGAAACTGCAGACACCTCCAAATACTCAGACCTCGTAGGCATCGCTGCGTGACACTGATTACTCTCAGAGGTTTCATCCTCAAATGAATCCCCCGACTTTTCAGCCACCACTTAAACGGTCTCATGCGCAATAAGCCCAACGGTATGATGTTGGCTGTTGCCATAAGGCCCAACAGTCTCTTGTAAAGACTGGAGGGGATGCCCAGACCTAGCTTTGTCTTGCTCAAAGTTGATAGGATTGATCCTACATGTGTTGGGGATAGAAAGGCCCTCATCATTGTAGAATCCTTATAACCCCTAGAAAAGTTGTCCTCTGCACTGGAGAAAGAATACTTTTCTTGAGGTTCAACCTGAGCCCCAAGCTCCTCATGTGGGCGAGAACAACATCTCAATGTTGAACCACCAGTTATCTGGATCATGCTAGAATTAACCAGGTTGTTTAGTACAAGGATTCCCTGAAGTCACAATGGAGCCTGAATGACATCCTTGCACTTTGTGAAGGTGCGAGGGGATAAAGCTAGCGATACTTCTATGTGGAAATATGCACCTTTTAGCTCTATCCAGCTAGGAGGAGCGCCCTTGGTGTGTGTGTGTGTGTGGGCCGGGGGTGTGGGGGGGGGGGGGGGGGGGGGGGTATGTCACGGCCTCCACTTTAGGCAGCGCACTTGGAGAGCCGGAGGGCGCACTTGTGCACGAGCAAGGTGCACGAGTGCCCAGCAAGCGCCCGCTCTCCAAATGTTGAAAACTGTGACATTGTTTACTGTGGACATGTGTGTTTGTTTGTTTCTGTTCTGTCTCCTCCCTGTACTGTCATTGGTTGTTGTTTGAGGGTGTGTCTTCAGTGTTTTCAGCTGTCAGCACTTAGCGCTGATTATGTTTGATATATATACACCACGAACCTTCCAGTACACAGCGTGGAGTATTAGATATAGTATAGTTAGAAAGTTAATGTTATGTTCCTTAAAAACCTTTAGTTAGTTTAAAGTTTAGATTAGTTAATTTGGTTTTTCCGCTCCCAGTTCATAGTTATAGTTCATGTTTCGGGTTTTGACCTTGTTTTCTCTGACTGCGACTTCGATTCCTGCTTTGCCCAGTTTATGCCTGTTTGCCAATCGCCCAATCCACTGCCTGTTTTTGACTACACATCTGTTTCCCGATTTGGAAAACAGATTTGGATTTGGATCTGTCTCCTTTAAATACAAACGTCTTTACCTGCACCTGTTCCCGTCCTCAACTCCCTTATGTTTCACAACGTGACACCAATAAATAGGCATGATTTTACACAAGCTTCAGATGCCGGTCACGCGCGAGAGGCGCTCCCCATACTGTTACGCTAAATACAACATCGAGTTCCCTTTGAAAGGGAACACTCCCTCCCTGGTGGTCCTGGCCCTCTGGGCAAAATGTGTTCAAGGCGCTCACGCTTTGAGATTGCGCTTCGGGTTTCAGTTTCGTGCTTCAGCACCTTGTGCGAGGGGAAATCGTGACAGTAAAAAAATTGCTTCAATAAATCTTTGAAAAAAATAACTGTAATCTAAGAGAGAAGGGGTGACACAGGGTTGTTACAAATTAATAAATGACGCTGTGTTTCATGCCATCTGATGAGCTTGTTTACCTACAAGGGGATTGGTTAAAAGTTTGACTACCTCAGTTCTTGTTTCTTCTCCAGTTATATATTTTCCCAAGCCATTTCTATGTCTTGAGAACATCAGCCATCAACCCCAATAATTGGGGTTTCATTTGTATGAGGAGTTGTTAGCTCCACTACAAGCTAGTTGGTTGGTTAATTGGTCATATCGCCTTCTAGCACCTATCACTGGCTTCTGAAGACCATGCTGTCAGGTTCACCAGGACAGAAACATGGACCTAATGGACACTGTGGATCAGAACCCCAGGAAAAATTCCGTTCCACACATTCTTAAAGCATTACAGCTAAAGCATTAATGCTGCACTTTGTTTATTTGGTCTATTCTAGTTTGATGGAATCTGAAATAAAACACACAAATACAAATACAAAGGCAGATTACATCAAGCTGACTTTTTAAATGTTAAGTTCAGTTACTTTAGAAATTAGTTTAAATTTAAATGGAGGATTGGTTCCCCTAGATTCGGAGACACCACTGAAAATGTGTAATTAAATTACTGATTGTCTTAATTATTCTTTTTTTTTTTTAGATTGTTTAGTAATGTGTAATTAAATTCTCGACTGTTTTAGTTGGTAAATTGTGATTTAATCCTTGTATAAAAATTATTTAAATGATTACATGATTTAAACTATATTATTGTGACTATTAGCTTTTATTAGCAGTTCCTACTTCTAGTGTGTGTTTACTTAAAATATACAGTATTTAGGCCAGGTTCCCTAACTGAGGCTGAATGTTAAGCCAGGATGCTGAAGTAAGAATCAAGAATCTTTCAGCAACATTGGTGACACTGTGATGTGATGCTATGGGGTGGAGCCTCATGAATCTTTATGATGCTAATATATCAGACTATAGAAAGAATATTTTCATTTGCTGAGACCATTCATCATGTTCACCATTATATTCACGTGTCTGTGACTTTCACTGGGTAAGTTTTCATTTTTGTTATTGCAAAAATACTAAGTTCTGAATTAGGGATGAGTTAGTCTGTGTTTATTATTGTATGAGTGTATGTATTGATTTATTCAACACTTTATTATTCTTTTTTATTAAAAAAATAATATACTCTCTTCTCTACGACAGGTGACTCCATGGCAGATCCAATAGAGCCACTTGTTAGTCACAATGTTGTAGATGAAGACGATAATGTTACTCTGTCGTGCAGCTACAAAGGCTTCACTGAAAACATATATAATGTGCAATGGTACAGGCAATATCCAAAATCTAAACCTGACTTCCTTCTTTATATTACTCCAAGTGGAGAGCTAAGTTTCAACATCCCACCACGAATGTCTGCTAACGTCAGTGGAGATAAACAAGTGGATTTGCCCATTTTCTCCACTGCTGTATCAGACTCTGCACTATACTACTGTGCTCTGAAGCCCACAGTGACAGGAAATAAAACTGCGCCGTACACAAACTTTGACACAGTTTTGTTATGTTGAAAGCAGTTTTGCCAATAATTTTGAGAAATATACATGCTATTTTTGGTGACGTGTCTGTCTTTCTCTCTGATGCTTTATGAAGAATGTATATATTATAGACCCTTGATATTGACAGTATTGATTTACAGTTATGTGAAAAAATAAGTACACCCCATGGAAACTGTTGGTGGTTTTTTGGACAAGCAAACATTTGATCATCTTTGAAACAATGCCTATAGAAAAAAAAGTTGACTCATAAAATTGTCAGTTTGTAGTAATTTCCACAATTTAAATGAATAAAAAGTAAAAAATAAAACAGATCAGTCACATGGAAGAAATAACTACACCCCTACATTTATCACCTTCAAATCCATAAAATTCGAATTAGTTGCTCAAGATTGGGTGCCAGTGATTAGAACCTGCTTGGGGGTGCTTCTTATTTATATCCAGTGTCTGGTGTTCCCTTTGTTACTGAGGTGTGTGGTGTCATCATGCAAACATCTAAAGAGTTCTGTAAGGCCTTCAGAAAAAAAGGTTGTGGATGCCTATGAGTCTGGCAAGGGATTTAAAAAATCTCCAAATTATGTGTAATGCATCATTCCACTGTAAGGAAATCATCTACAAATTATGCAAATTTCAAACGATGGCCAATTTTTCCAGGACTGGTGTTGGCTCGAATAGATCTTAGCCCAGTCCCATCTGGGGTGCCAAATGTTGGCTCGAATTTAGCCTATTACCCAAAAACATTTAAAATTCAACTTAGAAGCCAATACTCACATCTACCTCTGAGACCAGTTGGAGATAGAAAAAAGACACCAGCCGTGACTGAGAAGAAGCAAGGGTCCAGCTTTATTGTTTCATTCCACCACACGAGATCCACACCGATGAGAATTCTCAGAAGTGATCCCCCTACCCTGAGCTTAAGCTCCAGTATTTATACTGTATTTACACACTAGATAACCCATAGGTTTCCAGAAAAGGCCCATTTCACTTACCCATAGAATTGAAACCAGGGGTTTTACTTTACACATAAAATCAGAACCCAGGCATTTCCAACAACCCAGGAAACAAAAACCCAGGGTTTCTAGTTACCTAGGTTGTCAAAAACCAAGATTCCCATTTACCTAGGTTTTCAAAAACCAGGATTCTCTTTTACCTAGGTTTTCAAAAACCAGGATTCTCTTTTACCTAGGTTTTCAAAAACCAGGATTCCTATTTCCCTAGGTTAAAAAAATGACGTAAGCAAGACGACTAAACAAACGGGAGGGACCTTGGTCTTATCGTTATCTCGAGGGGGGGGGGGGAGCAGCCACCCTTATAACTGGCTTTCTTCATGGTTCTCTAAAAATTAAGGCTTTCCTTGCGAGACGAGAATCTTCACCATCTGAATCATGAGTAAGTTATATTTTCCTTTTTTTCCTGTATTTCTTGTTTATAATTTATTTTCATATTTGCACTATGTTTCTTAGTTTATATATATTTATACTACTTGAAAAGCGGTTTACTGTACTTCCAACTTCTTAATATCATTACAGTTCTACTGTCCTGCATATCCTACAATTCTGTTTTTTATAGAGTTTCTCTATCACTATAAGATATTATTAAAGTTATTCATGTGTGTTTATGTATGTTGTGTCTACTTGCCCGCCCTTGACTGCACGAGTGTGTGTGTGTGTGTTTTAGCACTCCTCAGCTCGTACACTTCTTTTTGACTTTTTTTTGACTATTACTGCTCTTAAATTGCTCGTAATTCCAATCTGTCAATGTCCGCCTAATCCCGCTTCTACGTGTCTAGGTGCCCGTTTTTCCTTCTTCTCCCTTATGTTTATTTTATGACATTTTTTATCCACAACACTGGTTGTCCCTGCAAATTCAGCCAAAGAGCAAACCATCTAATGTAAAAAAGAAGTCTCCAAGAGCCACACAATTTAAATCACAGGATCTGCTAGTAAGTCTTGTAACTAAAGTGCATGTTTCTACAATCAGAAAGAGATTGCACAAATTTGACCTGCATGGTAGGCGTGCTAGGAAAAAGCCTTTTTGTCTAAAAAGAACATTACAGCAAGACTACAGTTTGCCAATGAGCATATAGGCAAAGACCGGGCATTTTTGAATAATGCACTCTGGACAGAGAAATCAAAGTTGGAGTTGTATGGCCACAGTAACAGCAGACATGTTTGGCGGTGACTAAATACAGCTTTTCAGGAGAAGCACCTCATACCAACTGTGAAGTCCATACCAACTGTCATACCATTCCTGTTTTCATTCCTGTTGCCAGGAGCTTCTGGATTGTGTCAGCACGTAAATGATACTGTTTCTTTCTTTACATTAATTATTTTGCGATATCATTCTCAATTGTTGTAGTTTCACTTTCCCCTCTACTGTATTTGAATTTTTTTGAAGAACAATTTTGTTTCTTTGACTAAAGTTAGCAAGCGGAGTCCATCCACGTTGGATCTGTCTAAAATAATATCAACTAGTCTTCAACTAAGGTACATTAAACCACTGAAACGGTCTCCTGTGCAATAGGCCCAACGGGATGATGTTGGGTGCTGCTGCCATAAGCTCCAATAGTCCCCCATAGAGACTGGAGGGGATGCCAAGATCCAGCGTTATCTTGTTCAATGTAGATAGTATTGACCCTATGCATGTTGAGGATAGAAACGCCCAAATCGTAGTAAAATCCTTACAACCCCTAGAAAAGTTGTAGGGAGAAAGCATACTTTTCTGAGGTTAAACCTGAGCCCCAAGCTCTTCATGTGGGCGAGAACAACATCTCGATGTTGAATCACCAGTTCCCGGGATCATGCTAGAATTAACCAGTCGTACAGGTATTTTAGTACACAGATGCCCTGAAGTCACAATGGAGCCAGAATGACATCGACACACTTTGTGAAGGTGCGAGGGGATAAAGCTAGCCTGATGGGAAGAGCCCAATATTTGTATACACTGCCTCCTTTGGCAGAGACGAGACCGAGCCACAAGCGGAGCTGCCTAATTGTAAGGCATTCACAATGAACACAGTCAGACCTCTCAAGGGCTGCTCTGGCATGCTCCATCACTAGTCACTTCACACAGAAAGTGTGCCCCATGATGGAACGGGAGCAAATTTTTAACACACTTATGTACTTACGCACATAATACTTATGTAACTTCTGCAAAGTTGCTTTGTGACAATGTCCAATGCTAAAAGCACTGCACACATATTACTGAATTGAATTACAATGAAGAGAGCTACAGTAAACACCTTGGCAGAGCATCAGCAGGGCCCAGCGTCTGGTGATGTCTGTGGGTTCCAGACTTCAGTCACTGACTGAAAAGTATGTGGAACCAAATATTTAAAATGATTAGTTTATTATTTATGATTATTTAGTTTGACCAACTACTTTTGGTCCCTTAAAAGGGACCACATATACACCTATATGTGAAGAAAACTTTTATTAGTTAATATGCTGCGTGTATTTTTCTTGGAAAAACACAAGATGGCACTGTCAGTTATCTTATTGTGGGTACTTGGGCGTCACTCAACCCTGCTCCTCCAGAGATCCTGATTATATTACTTAACACAATAAAACAAAATTAAATATATATGTATATATATATATATATATATATATATATATATATATATATATATATATATATATATATATATAGATAGATAGATAGATAGATAGATAGATAGATAGATAGATAGATAGATAGTATTTGTTTATATAATAACCCTTGCCCTGGTTACTCTTATTAAGACCAATGTAACCTAATGCAATTGATTTTGACACTGACCTCCTCTGTGTCACTGCTTTAGACTCTCTTCTGATGGTACTTTGAACACAGGAATGCTTTAACTTTTGATTTCAATACAGAAATTAAGTTACATTTCAAACCTCTTGAATTAAAGCTGAAAGTCTACACATTCATTTCACATCCATTGTGGTGGCATACAGAGGCAAAATTAATAAGACCTGACTTACTTAATATTGTGTTTAATATTGTTTGTCTCCAACATGCACAAGCACAGGATGGGGGCTTTAAATGAAACGGGCTCAGGTTCTCTTGTAATGGGGGTGTTTGTGATAATGTAAAACTTCATATGCTCACCTCAACTGTAAGTCACTCTGCATAAATTAAACATGCAGTCCAAATAAAACACAATACTTACCACACACAGTGTTTACTAAGTGGATACCACTGCAACCTTCCTTCAATCCAGCAAACCCCACACATACAAACCATGCATCACTCCCCTTTAAGGCCTAATGGCTCAATGACAAAGTTTTTTTACTTGCTACAATGTTTTATCATGCGTTGTACCGTTCTTATGGTTTGAGTTTGCTTAAAATGGTCTCATGACAGGTTCCCCATGTGAGTCTGAATGTAAAACCAGAATTCAGCAGCAACTCGACAATGTGTCTCTTACATTAGTGACACTGTCATGCAATGATGTTGGGTGGAGCTTCATGAAGTTTTACGATTTTAACACATTAGCATACAGAAAGGTCTCAGAATATTTTCGTTCATCTAAGATCATCATGTTCACTGTTATATTTGTGTGTCTCTGGCTTTTACTAGGTGAGCCAACATTCATGTTTTATTTCAGAAATATTAAGTGTTGAATTAGTGATTAATTATTCTGTGTGGTGTTAAGAAAGTAATGCCAAATGTAATTCTGGTTTGATTATTTCGTGATTTTTAGAACATGTCTTCTTTTCTCTATGACAGGTGACTCCATGGCAAATTCAATAGAGGCACTTTTCATTCATAAAGTTGTAGATGAAGATGATAATGTTACCCTGTCCTGCAGTTACAAATTCAGTGTTTCAGGAACCAACTACTTGCACTGGTACAGGCAATATCCAAAATCTACACCTGAGTTCCTTCTTTATATTTCTCAAAGTGGAGATCTAAGTTTTAACATTCCCCCAAGAATGTCTGTTGAAGTTAATGGAGATAAAGTGCATCTGCTCATCTCCTTTGCTGCTGTATCAGACTCTGCACTTTATTACTGTGCTCTGGCGCCCACAGTGATAGGAAATCCAACTGCACTGTACAAAAACTTTGACACACTTTTGATATATTTACAGTAGTCTTGCTGATTGTTTTGAGAAAATTACAGAACTTTTTTGGAGGGATTCTCTCTCTCTCTATCATGGGTTATAAAGAGTTTTGTTGGCACATATTGGATTACTAGGATTACTAGGAGACAGTTCACTGGGAGTGAGGCAGGACTGTTATGAAACCAGAAAACCCCCTCAAATATTGGGTGAACATGCAACCCTCTGCACAGACAGTAACCTGAGCTTAAAATTGAACAGGGAACTCTGGAGCTGTGAAGCAGCAACACTAGTTGCTGCCTCCACCTCACAGCTCATCAGTCCTAAAACATCGAAATTAGACAACATTTTGCATTTGTTGTTGTTGGATATTTGTGTTACACAGGAAATAATAATATATTGTCACTTTTAAGAGTAGCTTGACTTTTGGTTTCGATGTTTACTGTCATTAATCAGGAGATGTGTCTCTTTGTGAATTCCAATCTGGTCTTCCAGATCTTACTGCTTATGAGTGGATTGCATCTTGTGGTATGGTCTCTATATATTTCTGCTCTCGAAGTCTTCTTTGATTAGTGGATTGTGATACCTTCACCCCTGCCCTGTGAAGGTTATTGGTGATGTAACTGACTGATGTGTTGAGGTTTTTCTTCACAGCTTTCACAATATTTCTGTCACCAAATGCTGTTGTTTTCATAGCCAAAACCCAGGGCTCAAACCAAAAATAGACATTCAGAGCTATTAATTGTTCAAACAATCAATCTAAGAGGGCACACCTGTCAGTCAGATGTTCCAATATTTTTGATCACTTGAAAAATGGGTGGGTTCAAACAAAACATGTCATGCTAAGTTGTTTAACACATCTAGATGTACATATCAGGATATGAAAGCTGAAATTCTGATTGATCATCTCGTATGTTTTTATCTCAAAACCAACTGTCTTTGGTGCATAGCAAATACAAAAGAATTGGCCTTGCTATTCCAATACTTTCAGAGGGAACTGAATGTAGGTATATAAAGACAGTTATGGAAAATCAAAACCACGTGGAAACTGAATCATTTTCCAACCTCACCTGTACCTGTTCACCTGTTAATTCATTTAGTACTCAAATGTGTCAGATTAGCCTGGTCACATATTAATTAAAGTTTAATGTATTCATAATAGTGAGCCAAGATTCCATGATTCCTGAAAAATTATTTAAAAAACACCAAAACTGGCAGAGGCTTATATTTTTGTATTGTTTGTTTATTTTTATTTTGAGCTACAACACAGGACTCTAATGCCAAAAGATATGTTTAAGAAGAGAAGTTGGATGCAGTGGGTTGCAACAGTGGAATTGTTCTACTCAGTTCACTCTCACTGATACTGTGAAGTGATGATCTGTACAAAGTTACTAAAACAGCAGCACTTCCTGGGTGTGGCCTTCTAGAGACGTGTTCCCTCATGTGTAAAGTTTAGCACATACAGCACTATTATACAGAATCCTCACAGAGCTGTGAGCTGTGCAACTTACTGTACATAGTGAGATACACTACACTGATTCTCACTGTAGCAACAGGTAATTATATTAAATCAATTAATTTTATTGCTAAATGAATTCGTTCATGCCAATGTTTAAGCATTAATGGAATTGTTTTAAAAAGTGCTCCATAGAATTTTTTTTTATGTTGTTTACAACAGGAAGTTTTGCAGATAAAATTGGGCTGACACATGAAGATGACAACATTACTGGGAAGAAAACACACTGTTACTCTGAAATGCTCATATGAATCAAAGAGAAATAACATGTGGCTTTACTGGTACAAATAATATGCATTATGCTAACAGCGCACCACAGTTTTTACTCATAAAGGCGGAAGGTCATATAGTTCTCATGGGCCCGAGGCCACTGACAGCTCTCTGATTCTGCAATCTATCACTGTGCTCTTACAGTAAGAACACAATAATACAGCGTCAGTGAAAGACTGTTCAAAAACATTTTAAAAAATGGTTTATATGAAGTTTATAAAACCACAGAAGATCAAAGATACCCACCATTTTGTTATTAGTTAAATACCGACACAAACAACATTTCTGGGAACATATGCATCTGGAAGAAATAGAAAAAAATAAATAAAGAGGGTTTAAACATGACAACTATACATCAGTCACACTAAATTCACAAATCTATATTTATCATGTTTCAACAATGTGTTACTGGCACAAACCGAGCCATTTTGTCAGGTATGTGTCATTGGTGTGCGCTATTTTGAATTAAATTATTCAATTATATTAAATTATTGACCTTTTCAGCCCTTCAGATTTATTGATTTATTGATTACTTTGTTCATTTATTAAACGGTCAGTGAAATTTGCTTTTCTTTTTTTTTTTTAAAAAAAAGAGAGATTTGACCATACGCAACCTTGATCAATGAGGGCCATTTATATAATTTAAACATAAGTACATGAACAGGGATCTCTTTTGAGCTTGCACCATTTTTTCCTCTCTAGAACTGTGATTCAGACTTTACTGTCAACATACAGTAGTGCTAATAAATTTACATACTCCTTGCAGAATCTGCGAAATATGGATAATTTACTTAGTACTGCCCTGAATAAGCTATTTCACGTAACAGAAGTGAACATATAGTGCACAAGGCATAACACTAACTGGATTTACACAAATGAACCAGTTCAAAAGTTTACATACGCTTGATTCTTAATACCGTGTGTTGTTACCTGGATAATCAACGACTGTTTTTATGTTTTGTGATAGTTGTTTATGAGTCCTTTGTTTCCTTTTCAAACACTACAAACCAATTTCATGTACTTTCAAACAAGTGCCTAGAATGGGCTTATTTACTAGTGCATTGTATGTCTTCTGTTCTTTTGCACAGTGTGAGAACATATGAAGCAAAGACTAAGAAACATTTCATAAAAAGTATGTTGGTTATGATTCGTATATAATGTTGTGATTCATGATCAAGGATCTAAATAGATTTAACGAGCTTTGGCTAAGAACTTTGGCTAAGTACTTAAGTACTTATGGCACCTGTGAACCGTGCCATCAGCCTTTATTATCTTCAGTGAAAGACTGCATGTCAGTTGTTTGTATAAAGAAACAAAAAGACGCTTCTTTTCCTCGCTATATTTTCTCAAAATCTCAGAACTTTTCTATCCCTTAAAAAAAGAAGAAGAAGAAAAAAAAAAAGAAATGAGCGAGAGAGAAAAATTCAGGAAGTGTGTTACGGCTTGATCCCGTTTCATCACGGGGAATAGTGCACACTTTCTGGGTGAAGAGTCTAGGTGTAGTATGCGATGTCAGCCTCGAGAGGCTGTGCATGGTAATGCCTACATTAAGCAGCTCGGCTCGCGACTCGCGCTCTTCTCGGAAGCTGAAGCAAGTTGGGTTTTGGAGCCTCGCGGATTTGCGCCGGCCGCTGCAGCTAGCTGTCTCAGGTTCGGGGGATCCCTTATGGATCCGGAAGAGGATCCGGTGACGGCACTACTCTATCTTTTGCTCTGTCTTCCGGGTTTGGCTCTCCTCTGGATTTTGGAGCTCGCGTCGCGACTCCTCCTTCCGCTATGGAAAGCCAAAATGGAGAAAAGAAAGTGAAAAAAAAAACACACACAAAAATAATAGTAATAATTCCTCTCTGACTCCGAGGAGCCAAAAGGTTGTAAAGAGCTGCTTGAAGTGATTACTAAGGCTGTATGAGCCTTTTTCTCCCCAGTGAAAGTAAATTCCTCGCAATGCAGAAACTCCCCTTTCCTCCAGAAGTGCTTGACAAAATATCAGGCATCTGCGGGAAAACCATGCATAAGCCATTTTTATAACCCCACCATGCTAGATTATTCGGCCATTGTGTGGAATGAACGGCATGGCTATTTAGCTATGCTGAAGGTGGAGGAGGTGCTTGCAAGCTACTTCTCTCCATCGATAGCAGGTAATTGCGGGGACGGCTTTGCCATCCAAACCACCGTGTAAGGCCACCGTGGCATTGGTGGGCAAGGCCTATGCAGTCTTGCTTGTGGGTCACTGCAGACAATGACAGTGTTGCAGGCCTACCAAGCAGACCTGCTGAGTGAGCTTGACTTATGGCGGCATTCAGCCAGCTCCTCCCCCTGTTGTCTCGAGTTCACAATAGTGCCAGCAATAGTGCGAGGGAGACCCAGAAGTCGAGTATGGCAGCCCGCCAGCCCCCGCAGACAGCCAGGGGAACTGGGCGGCCACAGTCGCGGCCTGCTATTAGGCCTGATCTGACAATGGTCATAAAGGCCAAGCAGGCAAAGAAGAGCGGTCCTGAGGGGCTGTGGAGGGACATATCAGGACACATGAGGTTGTTAGGTCAGGTAGCCCCCAGTGCTACTGTAGGGCCTCCCCTAGCCAAAGAGGTCCCAAGTTTTCAGTGTTCTCTGGTCAGCAAGCTGTCACAGGGCAACAGCCTGCCCCTGCCCAGCCATGCCCCTGTTGATGGAGCCTCTGTGGGGTAACATCCACTAACTTCGAGGTTCATGCGTGGTGTCAGGTGGCTGAGGCCCATCTGCAGGCCGCGCATACCTTCCTGGGACCTTCTGTGGTCCAGAAAGGTCTGTCAGGGACCCCATTTGAGCACTTAGGGTCAGGCTCTGAGAAGCTTCTAACTCTAAAGGTAGCTCTTGTACTGGCCCTCACATCTCTCAAGTGAGTAATAGACCTACAAGCTCTCTCTATTGTCCCTTCCTGCCTTGAATTTGCCCCTGGATTAGCCAAGGCCTTCCTGTATCCTATGCTGGATTATATTCCTAAAGTGCCTACATCGGCTACGCACCCTGTGGTGTTGCAGGCTTTCTGCCCTCCTCCATTCCCCACACCGGAACAAATGAGAATGCACCTGCTGTGTCCAGTAAGGACTCTCTGTACTTACGTCCACTGCTCCGGTCTGTGGCGTAAGTTGGAGCAGCCGCTGGTACAATTCAATTAAATTAAAATTTATTTGTATAGCGCTTTTTACAATAGACATTGTCTCAAAGCAGCTTTACAGAAATATTAACATGGTACAGTGAGGGAAAAAAGTATTTGATCCCCTGCTGATTTTGTATGTTTGCCCACTGACAAAGAAATGATCAGTCTATAATTTTAATGGTAGTTGTATTTGAACAGTGAGAGACAGAATAACAACAAAAAAATCCAGAAAAACGCATGTCAAAAATTTTATAAATTAATTTGCATTTTAATGAGATGCAATAAGTATTTGACCCCCTCTCAATCAGAAAGATTTCTGGCTCCCAGGTGTCCACAGAAACAATCAATCAATCAGATTCCAAACTCTCCACCATGGCCAAGACCAAAGAGCTCTCCAAGGATGTCAGGACAAGATTGTAGACCTACACAAGTCTGGAATGGGCTACAAGACCATTGCCAAGCAGCTTGGTGAGAAGGGGACAACAGTTGGTGCGATTATTCGCAAATGGAAGAAGCACAAAAGAACTGTCAATCTCCCTCGGCCTGGGGCTCCATGCAAGATCTCACCTCGTGGAGTTGCATTGATCATGAGAACAGTGAGGAATCAGCCCAGAACTACACGGGAGGATCTTGTCAATGATCTCAAGGCAGCTGGGACCATAGTCACCAAGAAAACAATTGGTAACACACTACGCCGTGAAGGACTGAAATCCTGCAGCGCCCGCAAGGTCCGCTGCTCAAGAAAGCACATATACATGCCCGTCTGAAGTTTGCCAATGAACATCTGAATAATTCAGAGGACAACTGGGTGAAAGTGTTGAGGTCAGATGAGACCAAAATGGAGTTCTTTGGCATCAACTCAACTCGCCGTGTTTGGAGGAGGAGGAATGCTGCCTATGACCCCTGGAACACCACCCCCACCGTCAAACATGGAGGTGGAAACATTATGCTTTGGGGGTGTTTCTCTGCTAAGGGGACAGGACAACTTCACCGCATCAAAGGGACGATGGACGGGGCCATGTACCGTCAAATCTTGGGTGAAAACCTCCTTCCCTCAGACAGGGCATTGAAAATGGGTCGTGGATGGGTATTCCAGCATGACAATGACCCAAAACACACGGCCAAGGCAACAAAGGAGTGGCTCAAGAAGAAGCACATTAAGGTCCTGGAGTGGCCTAGCCAGTCTCCAGACCTTAATCCCATAGAAAATCTGTGGAGTGAGCTGAAGGTTCGAGTTGCCAAACGTCAGCCTCGAAACCTTAATGATTTGGAGAAGATCTGCAAAGAGGAGTGGGACAAAATCCCTCCTGAGATGTGTGCAAACCTGGTGGCCAACTACAAGAAACGTCTGACCTCTGTGATTGCCAACAAGGGTTTTTAAACCAAGTACTAAGTCATGTTTTGCAGAGGGGTCAAATACTTATTTCCCTCATTAAAATGCAAATTAATTTATACAATTTTTGACATGCGTTTTTCTGGATTTTTTTTGTTGTTATTCTGTCTCTCACTGTTCAAATACAACTACCATTAAAATTATAGACTGATCATTTCTTTGTCAGTGGGCAAACGTACAAAATCAGCAGGGGATCAAATACTTTTTCCCCTCACTGTATACAGATATTAAAGGTCCGAATTTATCCCAACTGAGCAAGCCAATGAGTGGCGACAGTGGCAAGGAAAAACTCCCTAAGATGTTAAGAGGAAGAAACCTTGAGAGGAACCAGACTCCGAAGGGAACCCATCATCTGGGTAACAACAGATAGTGTGTAAAAGTTCATTATTGATTTATATGAAGTCTGTTTGGCCTTAGAAGCAGATGTAGTCCCAGTAATATGGAATTGGAGTAGATGAGCACTCCATCCAGAGGTAGGACATCCAAAACGGATCACGCAGGTCCGGAGAGCAGAAAGGATCAGGATCTCTAGTATCTCCATAAAATCGTGTGTGGCTCGGCAGAAGGAGAGAGGGAGAGAAAAGATTATTAGGACTGTGCTTAGCATAATAGAAAGTCTAGCCAGGGTAGGCGTGAGTAAACAAATACGTTTTAAGCCTACACTTAAACACTGAAACTGTGTCTGAGTCCCGAACACTAATTGGAAGACTGTTCCATAACTGTGGGGCTCTATAAGCTCTTCCCCCTGCTGTAGCCTTCACTATTCAAGGTACCATCAAATAACCTGCATCTTTTAATCTAAGTAGGCGTGGTGGATCATAGAAAACCAAAAGGTCACTCATATACTGTGGTGCGAGACCGTTAAGTGCTTTATAAGTTAATAATGTTATTTTATAATCAATGCGAGATTTCACTGGGAGCCAATGCAGTGTGGATAAGATTGGGGTGATGTGGTCATATCTTCTGGTTCTGGTTAGGACTCTAGCAGCTGCATTCTGGACTAACTGGAGTTTGTTTATGTTCCTGGTCTGCTTTGGCGGCGACAGTAGAGGTGATGCTGTGTCAAAGCAGCGCATCTCTAATTGGATAGTGGAAGCAATCCCAATTGCTTATGAGGAACACGGTCTCGCTACGCCTCTGGGCATAAGGGCTCATTCCACTAGGGCAGTCGCCTCCGTGAAGGCTTAGTCCAAAGGGGTATCCTTACAGGATGTGTGTGCTGCTGCAGGGTGGTCTACGCCACACACTTTCATTCATTATTACAGCCTGGATGTTCATTCCACGAGAGTCTTGCAGTGACTCTCGGGCTTGGGTCTTTTTGAACAGGCCGTACCCTCGGTATGACGGAGTGGGTCATAGCGTTCTCGTTCCCATAGTGTTATGCTAAATGTAACGTCGAAGTTCCCTTTAAAAGGGAACGTCTGTGTTACGCATGTAACCCTGTTCCCTGAGAAGGGAACGAGACGTTGCATAGCTTTGTCATACCAGGGCAGGCCTGTGAATTGCGTCTTCGCTTCAGATAATGGAGGCTGATGGCACGGTTCACAGGTGCCATATTTATATTATGCGACGCGCTTAATTGCCACATCACCTGATCAAGGCAGGCCTATAAATAGGCATGATTTTACACAAGCTTCAGATACCGGTCACGTGCGAGAGGCGCTTCCCATAGTGTTATGCTAAACGCACCATCCTGCAGCTATAAAAACAGGCAATTTCCAAAATCTAAACCAGAGTTCCTTCTTTATATTTATCCAGCAGTTCCAACATCCCTCATGAATGTATGCTAAAGTTAATGAAGGTATTAAACAACTTGATCTGATCATCTCCTCTGCTGCTGCATCAGACTGCACTATACTGTGCTCTGCAGCCCACAGTGACAGGAGTGAGAGAGGAATGTGATCAAAGCAGAAAACATGGAGCAAGCCTACACAAATATAGGGAGAAAATGTAAACATTCACACAGACTTCATTATGATTTGGTTTTCACTGTTTTTAGGTGAGAGTTGGAAACTGCTAATCTGCCTGAACATTACATTTCATTAGGTGCTGAGATCATGATTACTCTGATAACTCACGACTCTGCTGCAAAGCACAGCTCAGCTCAGGTGGTGCCACAGTGATCGATCTGTGCTCCTCTGCTGGAGAGATCATGGAAACATTCTTGGGAAGCACATCAAAGATGAACTTAACTGGGCCAGAAATATCCCAGCAGTGTCTCAGTTTCCTGCAGAGACAGCAGAGCAAACCTCATCCATCCTGTCCTCATACATTAGGAAGATTAAAAAAATGCATCCTGTGCAGCTGTACCACTCTCTGCTATGGAAACTGCATTTTGTTGTAGTGTGCAAGAGTCTACAGCAGATAGTGGAACCAGTGGAAACATCATCAGGTACCAGAACATATCAAATTTATAATGTCACCAACTTTATGAATGTCTCCTCCCATCCTCCTAACATCATAACGGTCTTTACTCCCCTGCCATCTGGCAGAGTGTAGCAGAGGGGACAGAACAGAAACCAAAAGAAGTGCACGTCCATTGTAAACAAAGTATTATCGTGCAAGCACACTTCAAGCGATGTTATAATTTTATATATTCAGACCAATCAGACAGGCTTTACAGGAAAGTACATGGAAATACTTAGGTCTTATTGGCAGTCAGGTCTCAAGACTGTGAAACGCTAGCTCACACAGTCAGTGTGAGGAAAAATGGATATACGCCAATTTTTAATTCTTTATTTTGAACCAGTAAACAGAACCACTAAAATCCTTGCATGCTGAGCAGGAAAACAAGGTGTGTAAATGTCTATATGAGTTCCAGTTTACATGAACATGATATGAACAGAGCATAAGGAAAGATAATGTATTTTGCATGGCACTGTATAAGCTAAACCCATACAATGATAGCTTAATTGTTCCTCCCCTTGGCTAGCAACACCAAACTAGCCAAGTTAGAAAAGTTTTATATTTTATCGGTCTGGTAGTCCTACAAACAGTGACAACACCCGAGACAAGTTTTATGATAAATCCAACTTTTTATGATCATGTCATACATTGACAGCTAAGTTATCTCAGCATCCATAAAACAAAACTTAGGCTATTAGGGCTTAGAATCTGGGCCAGGCCCCGATGATTAACAGTCCAGCTAATGCCCCTGGTCAGTAGATTATATTGGATCTGTGCATTTGGTCTTAAAGTGACAGCAGTCTAATAAACCTGCTGCTGTCTGTGTCATTAATGTTAATTAAACAACAAAAAACAAAGAGAAAATCACTCTCACTTATTTGAATGAATTAGTTCAGTAAATTTAATAATCACTGTATATGCTATATAGATAAGTCTATTTTATTTTACATGTGATTTTTATTCAATTTCTGCAGTATTTCTTACTTGAATACTACTGATATACCTACATCAGAAAACATATTGTTACTGTGAAATAAGATGGTTATCATATCGCCCACACCTAAACATTAGCATTTTGTGACTCCAGTCTTGGATTTCATGTAAAATGTGAAATGTACTTCTTAATCTAGTAAATATTCTAAACCCTGCTGATAGGGATTTTTTTAAATTTTATTTTAGGAATTAAAATGAAAAAGTTACAAGAATAGAGCTGTGTTCAGAAATGAGTTTGTTGTGATTCATAGACAAATTAAAAGCAGTAATGAAGCATGAACCTTGTTGTTATGACAGGCTGCTAAATGTATCTCTATTTTTTTTCTCTCTCTCAGCCTATATAACTCTGGGGGAGAGGCAGCAAATAGTTGAAATGTCAACTCGAACTGGAGTATAACAATACAATAACAATACAAGTTAATTTGTAAATTTGTATTTTAATACACTTGCAATATAATAAACATTCTACATATACCTCTAAATTCCTTTTTTTCCTTGAAACCATTTTTGATAGGAAACTAGTTGAGGTGTTGATGACATGAAATAAAAATATTAAATGGCAATGGCAAGATGTAGTGGTATTGTTTGTTACATTTATGTTGCCATTGATTTGGTTAAATTATTAATTTAACAGCTCAGTGCTGAGTTTACAATTGTAATTTCAAATCTTTTTTCAGTGTAATTACTTTCTGGACTCTGCAGGACTCGGCCTGCAGTAACAGTTTAGGACTCCCACCTGTAGGGATACCAGCATACCAGGGTGACCTCAGAGGTAAATCAATTATACTCAATTCTAAAAATGCAAAGAACAGACTTGTGTTCTCATGAATATCAGTCTTGCTAGGCTACCTTGAAAGTATGAACTTGGAAATGCAGGAGAACATAGAATGCATATTAGCAAGAATTGACAAGTGCTGCAAGCTTCCAGTTGCACATTTCTAGCAGGGGAAAAGGGTCTTCATCTCTTCAGTGCTCCCTAAGTAATATGTTTCAGCTGGTTAATAGATTTACTGTTAACTGGCTGATTAACCAAAAGTTAAACCCTGTAATATTAGGAATCTGCAGAATATTCACTGTATTAGGCAGCACATAAATAACTATTAAGTAAGTATAAGTAAGTGCATAGCATAAATGTTCAGAACCTTTTCCCCCGTTTACATAACCAGTGACCAGTCCCTAACTACTAGCATTAAGGCAAAATGTCATGGAGCAGTTATTGACTCATATGCTCAGGGTGTCTACACTAGATAACTGCTTAGAACTGAGTGCTGACTACATTACTATATATGGTTTTGCTTTTAAATTATTTACTTAAAAGCTTCCTGTCCACCCTGCTCTGCTTGTTGACACAGTTATGATATTATGCTACAATCGCAGCACTTCCTGGGTGTGGCCTTCTAGAGATGTGATTGCTCTTGTGTAAAATTCAGCACATACAGCAATATTATACAGAATCCTCACAGAGCTGTGTTCAGAAATGGATCAACTATACAACTTACTGTACATAGTGAGATACATACCACTGATTCTCACTGTAGCAAAAGGTAATTTATTTTCATCGGTTAATTTATTGTGTTAATTTGCATTGTTAATGAAGCATTACAGAATTCCTTTCTGATGTTTTGGTTTGTTTACAAAAATACTTCACAGATTTATTTCTTTATGTTCTTCTTTACAACAGGCAGTTTTGCAGATAAAATCGGGCCGACAGATGAAGATGCCAACATTGTCAGACACGAAAAAGACACCGTTACTTTGAAATGCTCATATGAGTCAAGCAGTCAATACATTTATCTTTACTGGTACAAACAATATCCTAACAGTGCACCACAGTTTTTACTGTATAAAGGCGCAAGGTCATCTAGTTCTTATGAGCGCAAGGCCACTGACACTCGATTAGAGGCAAAAACAAGCGGAGACTCTACTGAACTTACTATCAGAGGTCTAAAGCTCTCAGATTCTGCACTCTATCACTGTGCTCTCAGAGTAGGAGCACAGTAATACAGAGTCAATGAAAGGCTGTACAAAAACCTAAAAATGTTTTATATAAGGTTCCTTAAACCACTGAAGATTAAATAACTCCCTGCCAATTTGTTAACCACAGAGACAAACAACATTTGTGGTAACATATGCAGCTGAAAAAAAAAGAAGAATAAAGAACACAACAACTACACATTAATCACTGTGAATTCACAAATCTACATTTTTCATGCTCCAAAATCCGAAGACGTAGAAGATTTAACAGACGAGCATACTTTTCCAAGGGGACAAATTTTGTATGGCATATTGATTCTTATGACAAATTAAAGCCGTTCGGTATATACATAAATGGAGCTATTGATGGGTTCTCAAGAAGAATACTGTAACTGAATGCATACTGTACCAATAGTAACCCCAAAGTTATAGGAGGTTATTTCTTAGAGAAACTAGGGGAACTTGGTGGATGTGCCCGTTTCGTCAGGACAGATATGGGGACAGAAAACAGCTCTATGCGAGATATGCAACAGTACCTTCCTTGCAGTGATGATGATGTTTATGTATCTGATAAAAGTTTCATTTATGGAAGAAGCACAAGCAATCAGAGAATAGAGAGCTGGTGGGGCTTTCTCTGTAAAGACTGTGTGGTCTTCTGGCTCGACCACTTTCTGATGAAGGTGATTTTGTTGGAGACTTCTTGGACCAGAACCTGATGTTATTTTGCTTCCTTGGTTTGATACAGGCAAGTGGCATCAATAGACAGTGGATGATGTACATGTCTAGTCTTCCCTATAGGCCTGTGTTTTTGCTGCAATCAGCAGTCCATTCCAACATCTGAAATGTTTTCCATTACATGCTACATTTTGTGCTTTTTACAAATGTAATTTAGTTCTAATTTATTTTATTCATATAGCACCATAAACAATTTAAATTGTCTCAAGGCTCTTTACAGAGCCCTGAGCATGAGTCCCGAACCCCCTAGAGCAGTGGTTCTCAACCAGAGGGGCGTGGAGAGATCGGAAGAGGGGGCATAGATTGTTTTCAAGAAAAAGAAACCCAGAGACAGAGCATCATTTGGGTACTTGGTGTATTTTATTGCTTTTCAAATAAAATATGCATAAATAAAAAAACCCACGTTCCCTCTCCCTCTGCATTTTCTTTTTGCCTGGGAGAGGCAGAGCTTAGCTTGCCTTTTATCTAGCGGACAGTGCAGACCAGTGTTGCCAATTTAGCGACTTTTTTGAAAAAAAAAAGTGCCTAGTGACAAATCTTGCAACTTTTTGGACAAACCATAGCGACGTTCCAAATGTCACCAGTGCTGTCCTCCAAGCGCGAGGTCTTGCTTTCCCGCTGCACTCACACCTCTCTCTGAGTATGCTCTGTTCAGTGAGGGGCTGAGAGCCGGAGATTTAACAATAGCTGCGTTTACATGTACAACAATAATCCACTCTTAATCCGATTAAAACCATACTCTAATTAAGAAACTACCATGTAAACAGCAATTTTTATTTACCTTAATCTAATTAAGGTCATAATCGAAGTAAGCAATAATCTAATTAAGACAGGTGGAGTACTCCTGTTATAGTCGCATTATGGATGTGTAGTAGTGACATGTAAACATCTTAATCACATTATGAACATCGTGTGGGAGTTTTCACCGCATTTTGCGACAGGACACAATCACACACGGCAGTTTTAGGTTTTACGGAGAACAAGAGAGTTCGGCTGTGTCCCAAATGGCATACTTGCCTACTATAGGCCTGTAGTGGGGAAAAATACATGTATCTCGGCTACTATATAGACGGTAAGTACGCGATTTGGGACACACCCACCGCTTCAAGGAGTTGTCTATTAGCACGTATAGCATGACAAATAATTAACTGCACTTAAAGCGTTCGTAAAAAAAATTAATAAAAACACCCGAAACTGTATACGGTACCATAATGAAGACGAACTGTATGTTGATACGTGAAGTTCTGGAGGGACATCGGACGGCGTGGCGCGGTGACGTAATGACATGGGCTCTAAATCTAATTATGTTCTATAACATGTAAAACGGGAACATGACAGGAGTATTCTAAAAGCAACTCACGTAAACACCTTAATCACATTATTACCTTACTTAGATTAAGGTGATTAATTTGATTATTAGATTAATTAGATTATTGCTGTCCATGTAAATGTAGTCAATGTCATGGATAACGAACCGTGGCCTTCCTCCGAGTTTACATCATTCGTATAGAAATGTTTTTAAAATGCATGATGAATGGAGTGCAACATGTTTTACATGTAATATAGTCCACGTTATTACAGCCTAGTTCAAGAAGTAGTTATAGTGTTCAGAAACATTTTTGATCATTCATGTTCCATACCTGTCCGTTATATAGTTTTATTCAATTCAATTCAATTCAATTTTATTTGTATAGCGCTTTTTACAATAGACATTGTCTCAAAGCAGCTTTACAGAAATATCAACACGGTATACAGATATTAAAGGTGTGAATTTATCCCAACTGAGCAAGCCACTGAGTGGCGACGGTGGCAAGGAAAAACTCCCTAAGATGTTTTAAGAGGAAGAAACCTTGAGAGGAACCCGACTCAGAAGGGAACCCATCCTCATCTGGGTAACAACAGATATTGTGAAAAAGTTCATTATGGATTTATATGAAGTCTGTATGGTGTTAAGAGCAGCCGTAGTCCCAGCAGTCTGGAATTAAAGAAGATTTGAGCTCCATCCAGAGGCTGAAAGGATCAGGATCTCTAGTATCTCCATAAATTCGTGTGGGGCTCGGCGAAAGGAGAGAGGGAGAAAGTAGAACAGAAACTAGTCAGGGTAGGCTTGAGTAAACAAATACGTTTTAAGCTTAGACTTAAACACTGAGACTGTGTCTGAGTCCCGAACACTAATAGGAAGACTGTTCCATAACTGTGGGGCCCTATAAGAGAAAGCTCTTCCCCCTGCTGTAGCCTTCACTATTCGAGGTACCGTCAGATAGCCTGCATCTTTTGATCTAAGTAGGCGTGGCGGATCATATAAAACCAAAAGGTCGCTTAGATATTGTGGCGCGAGACCGTTTAGTGCTTTATAGGTTAATAAGAGTATTTTATAATTAATGCGAGATTTTACTGGGAGCCAATGCAGTGTGGATAATATCGGTGTGATATGGTCGTATCTTCTAGTTCTAGTTAGGACTCTAGCAGCTGCATTCTGGACTAATTGGAGCTTATTTATATTCCTACTGGAACATCCAGACAGTATGGCATTACAGTAATCTAATCTAGAGGTGACGAATGCATGAACTAGTATTTCCGCATCATGTAGTGACAATATGTTTCTTATTTTAGAAATATTTCTGAGATGAAAGAAGGCTATCCTAGTAATATTATCTACATGAGCAATTATTATTTTTAATAATTAATTATTAATTTTTATAAAAGTCATAAAAGTTATTTTAAAGAATCATAAAAGTTATGAAAAGTACTAAAACACAAAAGCAAAAACAATTATAGATTATATATACATATATATATATGACGTGCCACATGATAGTGGAGGCTTGGGGGGGACTTTAATTATAAAAGATTGAGAACCTCTGCCCTAGAGCAACCAGTAAGGTGAAAGGGGCAAGGAAAAACTCCCTTTTAACAGTAAGAAACCTTGAGCAGAAGCTCAGGGGGGGAGACACATGTGGCTGGCCAGGTAGTGAGTTTGAGATAAGGGGTAGGGAGAGGGAAGCAGATACATCCATATACATATCAGGATAAAATGGACAGAGCCAGGATTCAAAGTATTTGTAGTAGAACAGCTTAGTGGGTACACAGTATGCACATATGGTTGCTATTATAAGGATAAGTAGAAAAATTCAAACTGGAACTCTATGTCACTGGTGGCATACTTTTATATTACAGGTACATAAACTGGCACACAGTATGTAAATGTGTCATAAGCAGACTAGGTTTCGTGCACAACAGTTTGGTGGGAATGGGCAGCTGTAAACAGAGGCTTTCTGCAAGTGGATGAGGTGGAAAGACTGCAGCAGCATCTCACCTTAGAGATTTTCTAGAGTAGGAGCAGAAGAAAAGTTGCCTTGTATGAATATATGGTATTATAGGTTATGTAGATGGAAAAACAATGTTTCCAGTATTCTCTAGAAATCACGATAAACCTTTATTCCCAGCCGTTTCCACAAAATATTAACATCCAGATGGATGGTTCATCTTCATTGACCCCAACTAAAACTGCATGTGACTTGGGTGTTATAGTTGATGACTAATTTAATTTCTTTGAGCATGTAGACTCTGTCTTGAGGTCTTGTTGGTTCTCACTTGATTCGGAAGGTCAGATCCTATCTCACACAATATGCTACACAACTCCTGATGCAGGCCCTGGTTGTTTCTAAACTAGACTATTGGAATGCAATTTTAATGGGCCTGCCAGTAGGCCACTGCAGATGATTCATAATGTGACAGCGCATTTGGTCTTTGATACACCGAAAAAGGACACAGCTAACTCCTCTGCTGGTCACCCTCCACTGGCCCCCTGAGGCTGCTAGAATTAAATTGAAGTCCCAAGATGAAAGTAAACGTGATTCCTGCTGTGTCTCCAATACATACAATTACTTGCTTGTGAAATTGTACAACCATCTCTCCTCCTCCGTCGGGGCATTTTTAAATGTCATTGACTATGTTTACATGGACAGCAGTTTAATCTAATTATTGGCCTTACTCTGAGTAAGATAATAATGTTATTAAGGTGTTTACATGAGTCGCTTTTAGAGTATTCCTTTCATGTACCTGGTTTACATGTTATAGAACATAATTAGATTAATGGCACATGTCATTACATCACCGCGGCACGCCATCCGATGTCCCTCCAGAATTTCACGTATCGACATACAGTTGGTATGGTATCGTATACAGTTTTGGGTGTTTTTATTTAATTTTTTTACGAACGCTAAGTGCAGTTAATTATTTGTCATGCTGTACATGCAGATAGACAGCTGCTTGAAGCCATGGTCTGTGTCCCAAACCGTGTACTTACCGTCTATATAGTAGCCGAGATACATGTATTTTTCCCCACTACAGGCTATAAGCATAACTTCGGTTTTCCCGCTTTTCAGAAACAGAAAGTTAGTATTCATCCATTTTTTTAAATCTCAGAAATACATTCAGAAAGAAAACAAACAATAAAGGTTTTCACCAGGTTTTGAGTGAACGTAGATTTGGGTATCATCAGCATAAAAGTGATAATGGAGGTCGAGCGATCGCAGCAGATGCCTAAGTGGAGATAGATAGATATTGAAGAGTAGAGGGTCTAAAACTGAACCCTGAGGAACACCAGTGAGCACAGAGCTAGTATCAGACCTGTAGCCACCCATATAAATAAACTGGGAACGGTCAGTAAAATAGGATTAAACCAGTTTAAAACTGTCCCAGACACACCAAAAACACTTTCAAGGCAGGTAAGTAAAATACCATGATCCACAGTATCAAAAGCAGCTCTAAGATCAATAAGAATAAGAATGGAAGTAGCGCTAGAATCAGAGGCCAATCAACAAGTCATTGGTAACTTTGACCAACGCCGTTCAGTGCTGTGAAGTTTAAGAAAACCTGACTGAAGGGGTTCAAAGAGGTTATTAATTGTAAGATGCATACATAGTTGAGAGGCAAGAACACGCTAAAGTATTTTTGCCAAAAACTGAAGATTTGAAATGGGACGAAATTTGTTAAAATTATCCACGGAAACATTTTCTTTCTTTGGTACAGGTGTAACAGCAGCAGTCTTTAGTACTGCTGGAATGACCCCAGTCTCCAGTGATTCATTTATAATGCTGAAGTTAGTAGGGCACCAAACATCAAATAACGATTTAAATAGGTTTGTGGGAATTGGATCCAGCAAGCAAGTGGTTGATTTCATACTGGATACCTCCCTTGAGAGAGCCTCAGAATCAAGCAGTGAGAAATGAGTGAAAGAAACACCAGTGAACGCAGATGGACGAAGGAGTGAAGTGGCAGGGTCAGGTGCGACAGAAATTTCTTTGCGAACATTATCAATCTTAGAATTAAAAAACTGAAGAAAAGAATTACATAGCTGTGGACAAACAGGCAAAGTGGTAACAGCATTAACTTGAAGCAATTTGTTTATGGTTTGGAACAAGTGTCTGGGATTATTTTGATTGTTTACAATAGCCTGAGAGAAGTAAGAGGATCTTTCAGTCTCAATTAGTGCTCGATAATCACCCAGAAGATCCTTCCATGCTTGATAGTAGACATTCAGTCCAGTAACGTGCCATTTGCGCTCCATTTTCCGACAAGCAGCCTTTCTAGAGGGCAGACTGTCATTATACTAGGGAGCATAGCGGGCGAATGTGACCTTATGGGTCACATTTTGTGCTCGCAGTACGCTATGGAATTTCAACAGAGTGTGACCATGGCCCTAAGGTACACTACACGCCAGCTTCTTTGGGAAGCGCAGGTCATCAGCGCCTTATAGTAATAGAGTCAGTAAGGGACCATCTAAAAAGTGCATGACATGGGCAATTGTATAACATTTTTATATGGCACAATAAGTTTATATGTGTAATATAAAGGTATATCATTAATAATATATATGCTATAAAAAATTCTTTATCCATACTGTATCCTAACACTGCAATAAGTTAGATATCCTGTTAAGTAGACGACTATAAACTTAGTAGAATCTTATACAGTTGCCCAGGTCACGCACTTTTTAGACGGTCTTTTGGTTTCACTCTTTCAAACAGTTAATTATAATATATAATTATAATTTAGGCTTTTTCTATTTTTTCTGTCTCCTTTTCTCTCCTTGCTTTGGCTGTGTGCCATCTGCGCAGTAAAAAAAAACTCTCTCGCTGTCACCTGTCAATCAAGGCGGGATCTACGTGTAGAATGGTGTTAATTGGTCAAAAAACTACAAGAAACATTTTAACTGGTTCAAATAACGTATTTTAAAGTATAGTGGTTTACATTCTGCTTTATTTTTAATTAATCTATATTGTTTTAAATTCAGTTTTAAATATTTATTTAACACACGGCTCCAATCACATCATCAAGTTCGTCAATGACACGACTGTGGTGGGTCTCATCAGCAAGAACGACAAGTCAGCATAGAGAGAGGAGGTGCAGCAGTTAATGGACTGGTGCAGAGCCGACAACTTGTCTCTGAATGTGGAAAAACCAAATAGATGGTTGCTGACTTCAGGAGAGCACAGAGCAACCACTCTCCTCTGAACATCGATGGCTCCTCCGTGGAGATCATCAAGATCACCAAATTCCTTGGTGTTCACCTGACAGAGAACCTCACCTGGTCCCTCAACACCAACTCCATAACCAAGAAAGCCCAGCAGCATCTCTACTTTCTGCGAAGACTTAAGGAAGCCCATCTCCCACCTCCCATCCTCACCACATTCTACAGAGGAACTATCAAGAGCAACCTGAGCAGCTGCAACACTATCTGGTTCGGAACCTCATTGGATCGCAAGACCCTTCAGCGGTTAGTGAAGACAATTAAGAAGATCATCGGGGTCTCTCTGCCCTCCATCACAGACAGTTACATGACATGCTGCATCCGCAAAGCCGGCAGCATTGTGGAGGACACCACACACCCCTCACACACATTCTTCATCCTCCTGCCATCTGGAAAAAGGTACCAAAGCATTCTGACCCTCATGGCCAGACTGTGTAACAGCCTCTTCCCCCAAGCAATCAGACTCCTTAATACTCAGAGACTGGACTGACACACACACATACGCTCTGAACTGAACACCATCCCACTCCCATTGCAATATTTGCACATTCCTGCATTGAATCTGTTGCATTTTTGCTGCTACTGTATTATAAAAATATAGTATTTAATTTTTTGTCACTATATATACTTTATATACACTTTACCTGGCTGCTACCACAATAACTGCTATGTTCATATTTGGTATAAGCTAATTTGCTCAATACTCAGTTTTAGCATGCCATGTTTACATTTATACCATTTTTAAATTATATTGTTACCCCTTGGCACCTATCTTCTGCACTACCTGTTATATCAGACACTTCCTCACTAAAACTGTGTACTGTTCAGCACTACATTGTCACTTACTGTACATATTGTTCTGTTTTAGTAGTACTCTACTGTCCTGTGTTAGCACACGTCTGCACATGCACTTTATGTAGAATGTTTGTAGATCTTATTTAGTTCTGTGTCATCTCATGTGGATAATGTGTTGTTGTGTGTAGCACTATGGTCCTAGAGGAACGTTGTTTCGTTTCACTGTGTACTGTACCAACTGTATATGGCTGAAACAACAATAAAACCACTTGAACTTGAACTTCTTATGATTCTGTTTAACAATCTGTAGAATTCATTGCTCTCGGTAAAGGAAATGCAGTAATTTTAACAGACAAATACCAACCCCAATACTTCCAATACTCTGAAAAGATAAGCGGTATAGAAGATGGATGGATGGATAACTAATACATAATATTTTAAGCATAATTTTTTTAGTTGATGTTTTGGGTCTGATTACAGAAATAGTTCATATTCTGTTAAATATATATATATATTACAGCAAGCAGTTTTGCAGATACAGTTTGCCAGTGGGCGGGGATGCCAGTATTAATCTGAAATGTTCGTATGAGTCAAGCAGCAATCCAAATTGGCTACACTGGTACAAACTATGGGCATAACCACACATTCTTTGGGGGGGTCATGTCCCCCCCAATGTTGAGGAAATACCAATCTGTCCCCCCAACATATATTACAAAATATTTTCTATATGTCCCCCTTTATTGAACCCTGCCAACGGATCTGTCTTTTCTTCATCTATTCTAATTATTTATGTCTATAAATATATTTTTAATATATTTCCGTTTGTTAAGGAAAATAGGTGTGTGTGTGTCCCCTCTCCAATTGTACACACAGTTGCGCCCATATTCAACGCAAGTTTGTTGATATATTTTAGCAGCTCAGTCTGTAAGAAATGGAGACAGCAGCCAAGTGTAGAAAAGTGCAGCAGAACATACAAGCTTTTTTTCAGACAATAAGTAACTAGATCCCTAAATAGTAGGTAACCTTAGCTTAGTATAGAAGGCATCATACCATGGCTTTGTTTGTTCTAAAGAACTTCAATTAACTTTTGATATTTGCACGCCCACGAAGTAGGCTGGGCTAAGGTCAGTTCCAGTATTTGACCATTAATGTTACGTTCACTTGCATATCCTCCCGCCGAGTTCGCTGTGAACCCTCAAGTTGTGACAGACTGTTATAAATGCGAGTGAAAGTGAGGAAAGTTGCACAGCATTTCGTTACTTTACACTACATTTGGGCTAAGGACAACTAAGTGATTTTACAAGTATAAGGCTCAGCGTAATGCTGAGATGTGCTAGCTTGGCAACGAGAGATATGGAACTAACATCTGAGTTGTGGCCATATTGTAGCTATCCATTCAGAACTAGTTATGTCAGTTTGTCTTTAGAATTAAGAAAAGAAAACTCAAGTACCCTTTACATAACTAATGTTTCAGGTTACTACTATATATTGTTGTACACTTTGTACACTTATTACATAGCAAGCTAAACAGCATGAAGACATTAACATAATAAATGACACCAGTTACACAAACAGAATATTCAGTTTGCCAAATTAAAATGATCATCTAAGTCAGCCATTGCTCTTCTGGGAAAGTAATGGTACCTGGTGACAATGCAAGCAGCAAAGCATTGCTTGGAAGCATCTGTGAGGAAATTGTATTTACAACATATATAGGGTTGAATTTAGTTTCATAGGTAGCCATCCTTTCTGAGTTTGTTTAAAAGTTGTGATTGCGTGTTAAAATGTTAGCGTGTGTGCTATGTGTCAAACTTTGGATGTTTGGGGGGGCTTGGACCCCCCCAATATCCATACCATGGTTGTGCCCTTGGTACAAACAATACCCTAACAGCGCACTAAAGTTTTTCTTATTTAAAGGTGCAAAGTTAGCAAGTTCTCATGAGTACAATCCTACTGGTTTTTGATTACAGTCAAAAACACCCTGATAATCTACTGAACTTATTATCAAAGATCTACAGATCTTAGAGTCATTGAAAGGCTGTACAAAACCATAGTTTATAAAAATCACAGTTCACGTGTATGTTTGTTAACCACAGGCACAAACAAAAGATGTGGTAACAAACGCAAATGAAATGAAAAGTAAATTATTTACTTTAAAAGAAAGAGAAATAAACATCTACACATTAACCAAAGTAAATTCACAAATCTACAGTTTAATAGTTAAAAATATATTTTAATGACATTTATGATCCATAACATTGCTGGTTTTCTTTTAGATGTTGTTACAATGATGCTGTTAGATGATATATGCGAGTTTGGTGTAATATGACACTGTTCCCGCTCTGATTGTAAAACTAAATGTAAGTGGTTGGAGCGAGAACATGGTATGATTGGTCAGTACAATGTGCAGGTTATCCAAGTGGCTTGAGTAGATTGTGAGTCCAATTATTTGTTAATTTATATGCACTCTTGATGCTAGAAATGTTTCAAAATCCACAAATGCACAAAGCAATCCACAAATTCACAGGATGCAATCAACAAATGAATGCAAGACAGAGTTGTGCTTGTGACATAAAAACATATTTGTAAAATACATTTTTATCTGCAAATCTCATTTTATTTATGTGTCAATTTAATTTAATTTTGTGAAAGTACTAACTACTATATTTGTGGATCTCATTCAATGCATTTCTCAATTTGTTTAATTTTTGTAAATCTTACTACATTTATTTGTGGATTGTAATTTATTAATTTGGAATGATGAAGCAATTCTAACCCCATAAAATACAGACCTCTCAGAGAGATAGCAGAAAGTTTATGAGTGGCCAAATCAAGAGATAGCAGAAAGTTTATGAGTGGCTAAATCAAGAAGAGTTGTCATGAATATGAATAAATATGAGTGGGTGGAGCTGCATGTTAAGATATCAGAGACAATCTCAAAAACACAACACTGACATTTATTTCTAAAGCTAGAGGTCTGAACTAAACACTCAGGATAACAATGTTATTCTTCATTTTGTTTTTCTTCACTATTGCTGATATTGGTAAGTCATATACATTGCACATGACTTGTTTTAAAATGCACGTTTTAAAACGCACAAAAAGAGCAATTATTTATTTATAAGAGTTTATTATTATTAAATGGTCATGATATTTTAATATCTTTATAGCAGAGGCTGCTGACAACAGCATTAAACCAGAACAAACCACCATGTCTGTAATTGAAGGCAGCAACACCACACTCTCCTGCACATATACTGGATCAGCTTACAGTCTCCACTGGTATCGACAAAAACCTGGATCAAGACCAGAGTTTCTGCTTCTGATTGATAAAGCCAGTGAACATGTCACACAGGCTCAACCACCTCATCCACATCTGTCAATAAAACTTGATGAAAAGAATACGAAAGTGGATCTGCTCATCTCCTCTGTTACATTGACAGACTCTGCACTGTACTACTGCGCTCTGAGGCCCACAGTGACAGGAAAACCAACTACACTGTGCAAAAAGCACTACACCTGTCTGGAGCAGGGCCATGCTTTGCTCACAAGATGGAGCTATTTACATGTTTACATTCACTTCTTCAGTTACCGGTCTATGATGTCAGATTAACTAGATGTCAGATTAACATAATTTTTGCACTGACAATGAGTTGTGGTAACAGTTTATTTTAAGGAACACAGTAATGAAGGTTAATTAATGTCTGATTTTTCATTATTAATTAGTCTTTATTCACAAAGACCTGCATTGCTTTATAATTGGGGATCTGTTTTGTGAAAATGACTGACAAATTATTAGTAATAATACACAAATAAACACTTTGTTAAATCCTTGTTATGCAAATTAGTTTATCTTATTAATGTAACTGAAAACTTGTTACTTCTGTTGGATCTAGGCAGTGTCTTGACTTGACAGTTCCCTTTCAAAGGGAACTTCGATGTTGCATTTAGCATAACAGTATGGGAGCGCCCTTGCGTGCGTGACCGGTCTCTGAAGCTTGTGTAAAATCATGCCTCTACTTATAGGCCTGCCATGATCAGGTGACGTGGAAATTAAGCGCGTTGCATGATATATATATATGGCACCTGTGAACCACGCCGCCAGCCTTATTATCTTCAGCGAGACTCCATGTCTGTTGTTTGTATGATAACAAATGCTTCAAAAAAAAAAAAAGCTTTCTACTCTATATTTTCTCAAAATCTCTATCCCTTTTTTTAAAAAAAAGAAAAGAAACGAGAGGGAAATAATGAGCGAGAAAGATTTCAGAAAGTGTGTTATGCCTTGCTCCCGTTTCATCATAGGAGGAGACGGATATGCTTTCTGTGTGAAGTGTTTGGGCGTGGAGCATGCTACAGCAGCCCTCGAGGGGTCTGACTTTCAGCATTGTGAACATTTCACAGTTAGGCAACTACGCTCTCAGCTCGCTCTCTTCTCATCTGAAGGGAGTTGGGTTTCAGAGCCTCATGGATCTGGGCCGGCCACTGCCGAGGCAGCCAGCCGCCTAAGGTCGTGGGGTTCTCGTATGGATCTGGAAGAGGAGCCGGAGACGAGTGCTGCTCTATCTCTTGCTGTCTTCCAGGCCCGGCTCTCCGCCTGACTTTGGAGCTCACGGCCCGACTCCTCCTTCCCTTCTGGAAAGCCAAAACACCCTCGCTGACTCCGAGGAGTCGGTAGAGGGTGCCATTGCACCAAAAACCGACAGCAGCTCTCAAGCATATAAAGAGCTGCTTGAGGTGATCACTAGGGCAGTTGAAAAGTTGAATATAGACTGGCCCGGGGAAGAGGAAGTGGCTCGTAGCAGGCTGGATGAGCGCTTACTCTCCAGTGAAAATAAATATAAAGCTCCCTCACACCGCAGAAAACTCCCCCTTTTTCCGAAAGTGCATGATGAGATATCACACTTTTGGAGAACACCATACACTAGCCTTGTTTATAACTTCACGACGTCTGATTACTCAGTCGTCATGGGGCGTGAGCAGCACGGCTATTTAGTGATGCCAAGGTAGAGGAGGCGCTTGCGAGCCACCTCTCTCCATCAACGGCAGGTAATTTAGGTAGGCCAACTTTACCTTCTAAGCGATGTAAGGCCACATCGGCCTTGGTGGGTAAAGCCTATGCGGCAGCGGGTCTTGCTTGCACCTGCTGAGTGAGCTCGATACTGGGGAGGGAATTGGGCCCGAGGCAATCGGCCAATCATATCGGCCATTCAATGGGTAGCCTGGTTGTGGTGGAGAGGCACCTATGGCTCAACCTCTCAGGGATGGGGGACAAAGATAAGGTCTCCTTGCTAAACGCCCCTGTTAAACCTTCTGGCCTGTTTGGCGGTGGATGGAGCCTGGGCCAGCGCTAGTGCAAAGGAGGCGCAGAAGGCGAGTGTGGTGACCTGCCTCCACCCGCAGATAGCCGGGGGACCGGGCGGCCATGGCCACAGACTGATAAGAGGCCCGATCTATGAATGATTCTAAAAGAAAAGCAGGCTAGGAAGGAACGGTTCTGATGGGCCACGGAGGGACATATCAGGGGACATGAGGTCGTTTGGGCAGTTAGCCCCCAGTGCTACTGTAGGGCCTGCCCTCGCCAAGGCCATCCCACGTTTTCAGCCTTCTCTGGTCAGCGAGCTGTCACAGGGAGACAGAAATCTGATGCTTTCCCTCCAACTAAATGTGGTAAAGCTAACATCACTGAAAGACCATTTGGCAGCATGGAAACTACTGCCAAATGTGTCTCCATGGGTTCTGTCTACCATAGAAAAGGGTTACCAGGTCCAGTTCAGAGCCCCCCCCGGTTCAGAGGTGTGCTCAGAACGTGTACCCCGTTCCCTAAGGGAAGGAGGTTTTTACAGCCATTATTTCCTGGTCTGCAAAAAAGATGGGAGTATGCGGCCATTTTTAGATCTGCTTCATCTGAACCATACTCTTCGGACATACAGGTTCATGATGCTGACGCTCAAACTTATCGTGCCACAAATTCAGTCCGAGGGTTGGTTTGTGACGACAGATCTGAAAGATGCATATTTCCACATAGGAATATCGCCCAGTCACAGGAAGTTCCTGAGGTTTGCGTTTGGAGACAACACATACCAATTCCGGGTTCTTCCCTTCAGGCTAGCTTTATCCCCTCGCACCTTCACAAAGTGCATGGATGCTGCTCTGGCTCCCTTGCGACTCCAGGGCATCAGTGTACTAAACTTCAGACTGGTTAATTCTAACAAGATCCAGGGAACAGGCAGTTCAACATCGAGATGTTTTTCTTGCCCACACGAGGAGCTTGGGGCTCAGGTTGAACCTCAGGAAAAGTATGCTTTCTCCAGTACACATGACAGCTTTTCTAGGTGTTATATGGGATTCTACTATGATGAGGGTGTTTCTATCCCCAACACGTGTAGGATCTATCCTATCAACTGTGAGCAAGATAAAGCTAGGTCTGGGCATCCCCTCCAGTCTCTAGGAGAGACTGTTGGGCCTTATGGCAGCAGCAGCCAATGTCATACCATTGGGCCTATTGCACATGAGACTGTTTTAGTGGTGGCTGAAAAGTCGGGGGTTTCATCCGAGGATGAAACCTCTGAGAGTAATCAGTGATATGCGGCAATGCCTACGTGCTCCGAGTATTTGGAGGTGTCCGCAGTTTCTAGCCTCAGGTCACACTCTAGGGGCATCTCCTTAACGCAAGAAGGTAATGACAGATGCATCCCTCACAGGCTGGGGTGCAGTCTTAAATGGCTGTCCAGCTCATGGTCTTTGGAGCGGCCCTCATCTGGAGTGGCATATAAATTGCCTAGAGATGCCGGCCATATTCCTAGCACTGAAATTCTTTCTTCCTAGGTTGAGGGGTCACCATGTGCTAGTTGTGTCAGACAACACAGCGGTGGTCTCGTATATCAACCACCAGGCAGGGTTACGTTCATGCCCCCTGTTCAGGCAGGTGCAACTAATCTCTCTCTGGGCAGAGGGAAAATTCTTGTCAGTGAGTGCAATGTACATTCCGGGCAGCCGGAATGTAGGGGCAGACATCCCATCGAGGCAGGGGCTGAGGCCCAGGGGTTGGAGGCTACATCCACAAGTGGTGGAGTCCATATGGCGGAGGTTCGGACAAGCGGAAGTGGATGTGTTCGTCTCCGAGGAGACAAGTGCACACATGACCGAGGTCACATCTATATGCTTTCCCCTGATCGCTCTGCTCCCACAAGTTCTAGCGAGAGTTCACCAAGACCATCTACGTCTGCTGCTAGTAGCACCTTATTGGCCAGTTGGAATATGGTTCTCGGAGATAATTTCCCTGCTCGACGTCACTCATTGGGAGATTCCCATCCGCAGGGATCTACTGTCTCAAGCTGGAGGGCTGATTTATCACCCTCGGCCAGAACTATGGAAACTGTGGGTCTGGCGGCGGGGTTCACAGGTGCCATATATATATCACGCTTAATTGCCACGTCACCTGATCATGGCAGGCCTATAAGTAGAGGCATGATTTTACACAAGATTCAAATACCGGTCACGTGCACAAGGGTGCTCCCATACTGTTATGCTAAATGCAATGCCTCGTTCCCTTCTCAGGGAACAGGGTTACATGTGTAACCCCGACGTTTTCTACTTTAAAAGCTAATAAGAATTTAATAAATCGCTAACACTACAATATGTGTCCTTATTCTGAAATAGGCTTTGAGTTATCACTGGAAGCTAAAAAGCATTAAATAAGTTCATATCCTACTTTTTAAAGTTAAGAGTCTGAATTTTACTGGTGTTTACTCAGCAAACCGTGATTGCCTTCACACACTGCAGTTTTGGTGACGAGGATGGGATGTTTTTATCATACAGAAACAGAGTTTTGAGTAACTCTGGTGACGCCTGCAGTCAGGGAGCGTGTTAAAGAGGGTAACTATGAGCAGAGTCTGTTAGAATGGTTTTCAGAAAGCCAGCGGATTTCCACTCCAATGATACATTCCACTTTATTACCCATAACTTTATATGCTGCCTCCAAGTGTTTCTGGAGCTCTTGATGTTGATGTTGCTTCCACTTGTGGATAATGGCCCCAATGGTGCTTACTGGAGGATTCAGAAGTTTTGAAATACGTCTGTATCCGATTCCATCAATATGTTTTGCAACAATAAGGTTGCAAAGGTCTTGGAAGAGCTCTTTGCTTTTACCCATCATGAGATGTTTCTTGTGTGACACCTTGGTAACGAAAAGCCTTTTATAGACCATCAATGTACTAACCCAGATGATGTCAATTTTTACAGATAGGGGTATAAATACTGATGGATTTCAGCTGATTCTTTCCCATACATCGCCTTTGAGAACTGCTTTTTCTTAGCATGTTCAATACTTTTTTCCTGTGTCATTCCACTTTATTACACATAACTTTATTTATGGACTTTAATGTTGTGAATTATTTATATTTTCCAGGTCTGTGTTAATATTGATGTCTGGTGAAAATTTCATGTGAATAAACTCATTGGAAATATATTTATTTAGCATAACTATTCTGCTATAAATATTGATGACTTTGATATTGATTTGACTGCAAATCAAGCATTTCTCATATAGTTAATTTATTATGGGCAAATGAATGGTCATAACTTCACAGATACATCAAACATGAAACTGATGTATAAGTAAACTTTCAATGGAATTTGTGTAAAATAAAATTGTCTAAAACCTTGTTAGCTAAGCCTGCATTTCTCATTTAATGAATGAACACTTTGATCAAAGTCGCTATGTGTCACAGCAAAATGTACATTCATCAATTCACTTTGTAATCAGAAACCAAACTCTCAAATTGTCAGTGACCTGTTTGACCACATTATCAGAGAAAAGAGCGTACACACTGCAGAGATAGCAGTAGACAAAGTTAAAAAATAAATAAGTTCTGACCTAATGAAAAAACAAAAATTTAGCTAGCATAATAGTAACATAATTCCCAGGCTGGTACATAAATATATGGCTAATTACAATATGCATTTACAAGTGTATCATTAACCCTGTCCAGGGTGTACCCCGCCTTGTGCCCATACTCCCTGGGATAGGCTCCAGGTTCCCTGCGATCCAGTAGGATAAACGGTATAGAAAATGGATGGATGGATAGATGTGTAGCATTACATACATAACTGAATTCCACAGTGGGTTCCTTCATTAATCTTTAGTAAGGACTTTATCCTGATCAGGGCCATGGTGGATCCAGAATCTATCATGGAAACACTAGGCACAAGGAGGGAACACAGAGAATCACAGAGAATACATACTGTACAGTGTATTTTCTCACACCAGTAGTGGAAAACATACTGAGAATGAAGCACATGGACACTAACACACATCATGAAGCCTTGCCTATTGTTACTATTCATGTAAGTTCTGAGCCATTGTTTCTTGCCTTGATCATTTGTGTATGACACTTGATTTTCCTTTGCGTTTATGCATTTGAATTATCCTCTTGATTTAAAAAAATTCTGTGCTTAATTGTGTATCAATCTCTGCGTTTGTGTATCGTGATTTCCATTCTTTTTTCCACAAAATGAGTTTGGAGGAGAAACTAAACATTGATAGACTAAACACACAATGACCAATCAAAGTACAAATTACACAAAATAAAAACCACAAGTTTATTGTTTTTCTGGTTTGAATGAAAGGGTTACAGAGGAAATGTGGCATGAACCCTGTATAGCATTACAGAACTGAAACATTTAGGATAAAAATTATAAATCACTAATTTCATGTTTTGTTCTTCTGTTTGAAAGAAGAAAGCCTTTATTTATCACATATACTCCAGTACAGTGAAATGTGTTTCTTTGAATATCTCAGCTTCTTGGGAAGTTGGGGTCAGAGCACAGGGCCAGCCATGATACATTCTAACCCTGGAGCACTTAGAGTTAAGCTTGGCAGTGACTTCTGATCAGTAAATCAGAGCTGTAACTCTGAGACAAAACTACCCTATAACATGCCTTTGATATATGTAATGACTTATGAAACTTCATACAATGAAATTTAAGTACAATGGAATATAAATAGGGTATAGCACAATGCTGTTGTAATGTAGGTGTATTAGAATATATGGTTTATTTAAACAAACTAATGAATGCAGGTAGTGTCCTACATTCACAAAATGTATGCGGTTAGTAAAGAGTCATATAGCAGTGAACTTTGTAATATCATCAGAAGATTCAGCAGAACATAATTAATTCAGCAATAACAGAATTAACAGAATACATCATAAACTATATTGCCATCATTCAATACTAGTTTTAATTCAATAATTTTAAACAATATATTGTTACCCAACCTGATGCCAGAATTGACATGACTGTGCCTATGTAAAAAAAAAAAGAAAAGGTGGAGCTACATGTGGTAAGATACAGTTTAGACAGTTCCACAGAGATATTGCCATTTATATCTACTGCAAGAGAAACACACATACAATCATGTTTCTATTCTTTGTTTTCATATGTGTTCAAAATATTGGTAAGTCGTTTATATCATGCACAAATTTCATGTGGATGCTAGAGATTTGTAATGATACCGAAGTTAATTATGTCCTTAAACAATTATAAATGTTTATGTTGTTACAACATCTTTATGGCAGGTGCTGTTGACAGCATCATAACACCAGTCCAAACCATCATATCTTCAAGTGAAGGCAGCAACACCACACTGACCTGCAAATATGACCAATCAGCTGACTACCTCTACTGGTATCGACAAAAGCCTCAATCAGGACCAGAGTTTCTGCTAATGATTTTTGTATCTACAGATCATGTCACTGAACAATCTGACCCAAGACTATCCACCAAACTTCGTAAAATGGAAAAGGGAGTAGATCTGGAGATCTTTCCTGCTGCAGTATCAGACTCTGCACTGTACTACTGTGCCCTGAAGACCACAGTGAAACAAAACTCAAACAGACTGTACAAAAAGTGAAGCTTGATTTTTTTTTTTCCTCAGGAGGGGGAGCTGTTTATTTGAATAGTTTTCTTAGTTCCCAGACTAGTTTTCAGTTTCAATTTGAATGTCAGCAATAAACTTTTTGCCTATGTTTGTAATGATTATTGGTTGAACAATCACTGGAAACCTTTGAAAATAAATGCTACTTTTTAATAAGAAGTATAATTGTTTCTGTTAAGGTTCATTTTGTTTATTTTTTCTGACAGAATAATGATTTAAAGGAGACCTATTTTGATCCTTTTTACAAGTTATAAGTCTCAGGAGTCCCTAGAAAATGTCTGTGAAGTTTCAGCTCAAAATACCCCACAAATCAATAATTATACTGTCACAACCCCGGTCTAGGTGTAACATAAAAAGTATGAACACAAATCATAATCAAAATAATGAGGTCGACACACGTTTCATTAAACTCTTTGATTGCCTTGTGTCTTCCTAACAACCTAACCTAACAACAGAAAAGGTATTTCAAAATAAAATACAGAGTCTAACCTAACTCCCTAGCTGATTCAAAAGCAGAGAATAAAATATTGAATAAAAGCTCACTAAAGTGATTCACATAAACATACACAAATTTAGATATTTTTGAGGCACACTTCCATCAAAAATAACATTTCTCCACTGTGTCTTCAGTGGCTCTGATGCCGGGAGTACACAAAGACTCTTATGTTGATTCTTACAGCCAACAACACAACACTTAAAATGCTTACGAAGCTGTTCTTATCACTGTAACTCAATGACGTGAAGTGAGGTTCATGGCTGGGGAGGCACTGACACTTTCGAAGTCAGATTTACAAATATATGAATTCAACAGGGTAGCATAAATTCACCATTCAACTGGCTGCTTGCACATTGTCTACTGGTTATGTTTCATATCCCATATCAGCATTCTTTACACACACATAGGTAAGGTACATATTTGGCCAAAGAAGAACGTCAAATTTATAGCGGCTCAGAGAGAGCGCATTTGCTCTGCACCCTCTGTGTGTTCTTAATTTGCCATCATAATTCCACAATTCATACTCATTTAATACAAATGAAAGTATATATACAGTTCACAACAAAAAGTCAAATGTCGTTTTATTCTTTAAAAGAACTTAATTTTTTTCTTATCTTGTTTTATATAACTTTTTTTAGTTATTTTTTTTGTCATGGACTGTACAGTATGGTCTTACCTTTACTCGTCTGTCATTACTCACATCATCAAATCCCAAAAACGGCTCCCTTACTTCACAGGCCACCTCACTTTTAGACACATAACACAAAATGACAGATCTGGGGTTGTTTGTGACATCCGTTGTCTCATCTACTTCTACAACAACAAATAGGGCTGCGTTAATCTCCTTTTTTATATCAATTCTAATCACATCACTTATTGCTTCAATTAAATCGTTCTGAATTCTGTTTGATAAGCCAGAAAACACAGTGAATGTCTCTAAATGTCCAGCTAACCTATCATCTTTCTCAGCAAAAGCATGTAATAGTTCTACATAGTTGCCACGATTAGAAGAGGTCGTACTCTCATCGTTATCACGAAATGCTAATTGCTGTTTGGCTAGGAAGCAAGTTGCATTAATGAGGTCTTTTAAAATCTCTCGGTTTTCCTTTACCTTAGCTTTGTGGACGATTATATTTAGTCTCTGCTGTTCATTCAAAGTCAAATCTATCCTTGCGCTTCCAAAAGTTTTTAAAGAAACTTGGGTTTGAAGGAGAGTAGTTGAACTTTCATGACTGATGAGGCTTCTTGGTATATTTTTCAAGTCACAAAATCCCGTTGTAGTCCAGACATTGTCACTCGTTGAGAACCAAAGGCAGGGAAAGCAGAAAAGGCGGTTTCTTGTAGCACAGCCACACAGCCAGTCTTTTCGAGTATACCACCCCATTTGAAAAGAACGTGTTATCTTCTGTCCCGTCGTTTGAAGCAAATCTTTTATCTCCGGCATCAGTCTTCCATTATTTATCACTTCCAGTTTTGACTGAAAGTCCCGTTTTGAGAAATGTTTTAGCTTATATATATAATCTTCCATTTTTGCAGTCAGGGCAAAAAATAAAAATAAACGGACAGATGTGTTGCACTTGACTTCTCTACTTGACTTTTTTAGCTAGCATATTACCCAGAATGCCATTTGTCTGTAATACGTGAAGAAAAACAATAGTAGAACAAGCCTGAATGCTCACACACACCCCCTTCAGTGAGGCAGAAGTACTGACTGCTAATATGTTATACAGATATGTGAAATACATGACCTAGACTATGGAATGTGAGGACATATAATAAAAGTGTGTACAAACATTACATTGGTGACATACAGAGAGATCAATTGCACATGCTCAAGTTGAGCAAAAAAAAAAAAAATGAGCAGCTCAATCCAGTTTGTGAGGGATTGCGCAATCCGAGAGGAGGCTCAACACGTCACTGCCTCCCTTCACGTCTTTCCCCCGTATTTGAACAGGAAAATACACAAATTCAGCGATACTGACTATAAAAATCATTGGAATGATAGGAATCATACAACAATTACATTTCTATCACAGATCAGTGGACAAATATATTATATATATATATATATATATATATATATATATATATATATATATATATATTATATATTATATATATATATATATATATATATATATATATATATATATATATATATATATATATATTATATATTATATATATATATATATATATGTTTTAATCATTATTTGTTTTTTATATTTCACGATCACACAGGGGAGGCCTCCCCTGCCTCCCCTGACTGCATGTCACTGCTGTAGCTGCTCCAGCATGGAGAACATGACAGATTGCATGCATCTCACTCAGGGGAGGATCTAGGCTAATAGGGCAGAGTCCATCACCAGTTGTGGGCGGGGCCTGTTCCAATCATGGAGAAATAATGAAAATGGATTTTTACCCTCCTGAGATGTGTGCAAACCTGGAGGCCAACTACAAGAAACGTCTGACCTCTGTGTTTGCAACAAGGGTTTTTAAACCAAGTACTAAGTCATGTTTTGCAGAGGGGTCAAATACTTATTTCCCTTATTAAAATGCAAATTAATTTATAAAATCTTTGACATGCGTTTTTCTGGATTTTTTTGTTGTTATTCTGTCTCTCACTATTCAAATAAATCTACCATTAAAATTATAGACTGATCATTTCTTTGTCAGTGGGCAAACGTACAAAATCAGCAGGGGATCAAATACTTCTTTCCCTCACTGTAGTCTCTGAGAACCATATTCAAGCTGGCCAATTAGGTGCTAGTAGCAGCAAATGTAGACAGTCTTGGCAAACTCTCACTAGAGCTTGTGGGAGCAGAGTGACCATGGGAAAAATGTACAGATGTGACCTTGGCCACGTATGCACCATGGTGTCAAATCCCACTGGTCTGAGAGTAGTGAGGGTGACCCACAGCGGACAGTGTGTTGTGTCCTCGGAGGCGAACACATCCAGTTCCGCTTGGCCAAACCTCCGCCATATGGACTCCACCACTTGTTGATGGAGCCACCAGTCCCTGGGCCTCAGCCTCTGCCTAAACAAGATGTCTTCCCCCACATCCCAGTTGCCCAGAATGTGCATTGCTCTCAGTGAGAAAAACTTTCCCTCTGCCCAGAGAAGAATTAGTTGCGCCTGCCTGAACAGGGGGTGTGAACATAATCCTCCCTGGTCGTCGATATGTGAGATTGTCTGTCAACACATGGTGACTTCTCAATTGAGGAAGAAAGAATTTCTGTGCTAGAAACATGGCCTGCATTTCTAGTCAATTTATATGCCGCTCCAGATGAGGGACCGTGAGCTGGACAGCCTTCTAAGACCATGCCCAATCCTGTGAGGAAAATGTCTGTCATTACCGTCTTGTGTTAAGGAGTGACCCCTAGAGTGTGATCAATGGCTAGAAACCGGGGACACTTCCAAATTCTCAGAGCACATAGGCATCACCGCGTGACACTGATTACTCTCAGAAGTTTTGTCCTCGGACAAAACCTCCAACTTTTCAGCCACCACTGAACAGTCTCCTGTGCAATAGGCCCAATGGTATGACGTTGGCTGCTGCTGCCATTAGTTCCAATAGTCTCTCGTAGAGACTGGAGGGGATGCCAAGATCCAGTTTTATCTTGCTCAATGTTTATAGGATTGACCCTATGCATGTTGGAGATAGAAACGCCCTCATCATAGTAGAATCCTTATAACAACAACAAAAAAATTGTCCATTGCACTAGAGAAAGCATACTTTTCTGAAGGTCAACCTGAGCCCCAACACACTTCCTGAATTCTCACACTCATACTTTTCTCCCTATTTTTTGTGTGTGTTCAGCTAACACAATGTGGAGTTCCCTTTGAAAGGGATCTCCTTTAATGCTTCTCCTGCACTTAGTTCAGTATACTGATGTTAGCCAGTCAGCTTGCTCGGGCAGCTTTGTGCTCCTCCAATTATTTTTGTTCCGCAGACATCTGTATGTATTGCATATTACGTTTTCTGAAACGATTTAGTACGAGTTATACACAGAAGATAAAAATCAAGTACTTTTTCACACCCCTGTATGTGTGTGTATATATATATATACATACACACACACACACACACACACACACACACACACAGTGTGTCACGATGTCGCCTTGAGACAGCGTGCAAAGCCAGAGTGCATGCGTGTGCACGAGCTAGCTGCACGAGCCAGTTCCGTGAGCGCTCAGCGAACACACGCTTTTCGGTGTTTAATGACTGTGAATTTGTTTACTGTGGACACGTGTGTTTGTTATGATTATGTACTGTCTCCTCCCCGTTTAGTCATTGGTTGTTGTCCAAAGGTGTGTCAATATTGGTTTCAGTTGTCCGTGTTTACCCATGATTGCAAAGTATTGAGTTTACCTCTCTACTAAGCGGTTGTTTCTCGTTTCTCGATTCTCTTTTCATGTTTCTTGTTATTGACCTTCTTTCTCGTTTCCTCATTTTGATTCCAGCGTAGCCCAGCTTATGCCCGTTTGCAATTCAACTGACCCTTTTCCTGTTTAGACCACATCTCTCTTTCATGATTTGGATTTGTCTGCCTGCCTCTCTCCTTAATAAACATCTTTATCTGCATTTGCATCCATAATCAACTCCATTACATCCAAGAATGTTACAGAATACTGCACCATAATATGGATGCAGCAGGAAAGTAAGGAGAGCATCATGGAAGGGTATATGGGGATGTGTGGCCACCTTTCATGTCAGACCAGTTTCCCCAGTGGACTGCCATCAACCTCAAGGAGAATTGTGGATTCGGTGACTACCCAAGGCAGTCCTTGTTCCACATCCAGTTGTACTTCTCAAGCCTAGCGCACCCCAAGCCAAGGAGTCAGTGGCTTGGTTTCAAGGTGTTCTGGTTTTATGGCCTGGCCCATGACTGGGCAGAGCATCTGGCCAGTACAGGGTCCAGTGCCCTTCATAATGTAATGCAGTATGAGGAACTATTCTTGGAGAAATTTGGGCATCCAGGGCAGAGCAAGGACCTGGATCAACTGTTGAGGGGAATCATTGTGATGAACAAGGCTGACCTGCCATTCCACACCTATTACGAGTGGATTGGTAGGGCAGCCTCCACAGCGCAGCTTCAGGCTCTGGCCGACAGGGCAGTGGTGGAGGTGACACCGACCTGCATGACCGTGGGCTGCTGCAAAGAGGCCCAGCTACAGTGTCCCACATGTAGGAAATGTGGGATCCAGGGATCATATTTCTGCTCTCAGGAACAGCTGGCATAGCCAAGTTCCTGACCGACGTTGAAGAGATGGCCTCTCAAGCCAGGTTCCTGTCTGAGGTTGATGAGGCAACCTCCCATGCCAAGTTCCTGTCTGAGGTTGACAAGGCAACCTCTTACACCAAGTTCCTGCTAAAAGTCAACGAGGTGACCTTCCATGCCACATTCCAGCCCAAATCCGACGTCATGACCAACCGAGCTATGCTCACGCCAGAGTCTCTTGACAGGACCAACCAAGATCTCCTGATGTCTGACTTCTTCTGATGTCTGAGTTACAAGTCCTAGGGAATGCAAGTACTGTACCACCATCTCCACATTTAAGTCACCAGCCACTGATACTGCTGCTCTGCTGTCCGATCACTGTGGTCCCATGGTTCCACTCAAGGTTGTACACATCAGGCCTCAGTGAATTCAGGATGCTGTTCAGGCCTCGGTGGATTCAAGTCTGATTCAAGATGTGGCATTACTTTTACCATTATTAAAGCTACAGGATGTATAATTTTGTATTTTTTATTAGAAAATTGATATATGCATCATTCTAACTTCACAATCTTGAGAGAACATAAGACCTTATCATGGATGCAGCAGAATTTTTAGGGTCCAAGAGGCCCTGTACGAGAGGGAGAAGCCAAAGTGGAAGCCTTCCAACCAGGCTGGAACCATCTCCCACCCTCCCTCCTCCATTGTGGAGCTTTTCCAGCATGCTGAGTCGGCGGATAACTTAATTCAGCCTCCTTGCTCGTCTGAGGATGCCGCTCAGCATTCCTGGTCAGCTAAGGATGCTGCTCAGTCACCGTTTTTGCTAAATACATTGCTCCGCTTCCCGGAATGGTAAAGTGCTCTGCTCTGTTTTCCTGCTCTGCTGAGGATGCTGCTCAGTCACCCTGCTTCGCTGAAGACGTTGCTCTGCGTCCCAGAATGGTAAACTGCTCCGATCTGTTTTCCTGCTCTGCTTAGAATGCTGCTGTTCTTTTCTGCTCCGCTGAGGACTTCGTTCTGCTTTTCCGCTCTGCTGAGGGCATCGCGCGACTTTTCTGTTCCGCTGAGGGCATCGCGTGGCTTTTCTGCTCAGCTGAGGATGGTGCTCTGCCTTCCTGCTCAGCTGAGGATGTCAATCTGCTTTTCTGATCGGCTGAGAACATTGCTCTGCCATCCTGCTTTGCTGAGGACGTCGCTCTGCCTCCATATTCTGCTGAAGACATCGCTCCTTTTCTTTACTTAACGCCATATGTCACTCCCACTTACTGCTCCACGGAAGGCATTGTTCCCCCCTCATGCTTCATCAGAAAGCATCGTTCTGCCCTCTGGCCTCGTGAAGAACCTCGCTCCCATCTCTGGCCTCATGGAAATCTTGGCGCTTCCCTCTGGCCTCGTGGAGAACTTCGCGGACCTCGCGGAGAGCGGCACTCTCCCTTCTAGCGTCATGGGGAATGTCACTTCCCCCTTAGGCTCCACCTGGAGCTTTGTTCCTCCCGCTGGCTGTGCATTAGCCATCGCTCTGCATTCAAGCCAGGCTGGGGATATCATGCCCGAGTCTGCAGACACAGACAACCAGGTTATGCTCACACCCGAGTCCGTTGACACAGACAACCAAGTTCTGCTCATGCCAGAGTCTGACAAAGTTATGCCTTCCTGCCCAGCTGAGGTTGTCGCACTGCTCTCCTGTCCTGCTGAGGATGTCGCTCTGCTTTCCTGTCCTACTGAGGACAGCTTGCCCAGAGAGAGAGAGCATCGTTCTGCCCTCTGGCCTTGCGGAGAACCTTGCTCCCCTCTCTGGCCTAGAGGAGAACTTAGCTCCCCCTGCGGACCTCGTGGAGTGCGGCACTCTCCCTTTTAGCCTCATAGGGAATGTCGCTTCTCCCTCAGGCTCCGCCTTGAGCTTTGTTCCTCCCGCTGGCTTGGTGCGAATAATCGCACCAACTGTTGTCCCCTTCTCACCAAGCTGCTTGGCAATGGTCTTGTAGCCCATTCTAGACTTGTGTAGGTCTACAGTCTTGTCCCTGACATCCTTGGAGAGCTCTTTGGTCTTGGCCATGGTGGAGAGTTTGGAATCTGATTGATTGATTGCTTCTGTGGACAGGTGTCTTTTATACAGGTAACAAACTGATATTAGGAGCACTCCCTTTAAGAGTGTGCTCCTAATCTCAGCTCGTTACCTGTATAAAAGACACCTGGGAGCCAGAAATCTTTCTGATTGAGAGGGGGTCAAATACTTTTTTCCCTCATTAAAATGCAAATTAATTTATAAAATTTTTGACATGCGTTTTTCTGGATTTTTTGTTGTTATTCTGTCTCTCACTGTTTAAATACAACTACCATTAAAATTATAGACTGATCATTTCTTTGTCAGTGGGCAAACGTACAAAATTAGCAGGGGATCAAATACTTTTTTCCCTCACTGTACATACACGGCAGTGCTCGTCTGTTTGACGGCAAACAAGAGAGCATGGCTACAAGCAAGAAGGCACATTTTGGTCTGAGCAGGAAACGATGGTAATGTTAGGCATTCTGAAAGAAATTGATATTATGGAGTGCCTTGATAGTCGTAAGAACAGGAATGGTGACATCTTTAAAAGAGTCGCAGAAAGAATGGGGGAGGAAGGTTACATAGGTTCAGCTGAACAAGTGCACACCCACTGGCTAAATCCTAAAAAGTTGTTACTATGTGGTGAAAAAACAGAACACCACCAGTGGTTCTAATCCTTCATCTTTCCCATATTTTGAAAGTATGCATGAAATACTTAGTCATCGAACTTTGTCCAACATATTCGAGAATGGAGTGGACATTGGGTTTGACGGGGATGAGGATGCAGTGGAACACTCAAATGCAATGGACGGTAAATATGTCTGAACTGGTTGTATTTGTTTTTCTGCTATTAGCTAGCTAGTAGGTTACAGAAAATAATCTATACATTGCTAATTTTATGTATTTACTTTGCCATATAGAGAGTATAGTTGGTGATGAAGTGAGTTCTCTAGCTGGCCAGGAGGAAATGAACGAGGATGCAGATGAAGATAACGCATCATCAGATAACGCTGATACGTCTGGTACTCAAGACGACAGCTTTTCAGCCACGACACTAGATGTCGACCCACCCAGGACAAAAGGTGATATGTTTTTGATGTAAATGTTATTTCAGTTAAATAGGCACTATGTATGTATGTTTGTATATGTATAAGACAACTCTTTGTAGGCATGTATTGGTTTGACTCATCAGGTGCAGTAGTTGTTACATAGGCTAGCTACTGTATGCTGCACATATTTGTCCCAACATTTAAAATATGCATACTGTAGAAAATGGAGACACTTAAAAAGATCTTTTTTAATTTCCCAATACTTTTAGCTATGGTATTGCTATCAAAGCCTGTCACTTCAACTGACGTTTCTATTCTTTTTTATCATAGAATTTGTAATTCTATGATATGATATGATTATGTAATTGTTACGGAACGAGACTTGGACAGGAAGTAAGTGCAGGAGGGAAGTCTTTATTTGATACTCAAATAGAGGACATAGAACGGAAACACTAATTGAACTAAGGCCTGAAAACTCCTTAAACTAATACACGAACGTTCTTTAATCCAACACATGAATCGTCCTTCAACTAAGACATGAACGTTCCTTAAATTAAGGTAGGAAATCCTCATCTAACTATGGCATGAACACACAACTTGCTTGGCTTGGCGTTGCTTTGCTGCAACTCTTTTGCTTTGTCTCGCTTTGTCTCGCTTTGTCTTGCTTTGTCTCGCTTTGTCCAGTCCGGTCCCGATTCGCGTAGGTAGATTCCGTTTAGTTCAGGTTAGTTCACGTTAATGCCGTGCCACGTACGCGACACCACGGGGTGTTTAAATAACTAAAATGATTAATCTAAACCAAAGACACCTGGGTTAAATCAAGGACATCCTCACACAGAAACTAGAACTCGGGCAGGAAGCGAATGAAAACAAAGAGTTACGTGAGCCTCATAGCAACCGCCCCACAGTGTCATCTGCCGGCGGTGGCATAACAGTAATACACATTTCTTTTGGTTTTGGCTGTGGTTGTTTTGTTGGGGTTGTTGGGTGTGGTGTTATAATCTATTCTTTTTTTAATGTAAACTTATTGTGTAGGTTACTCTCGAAGAAAGAAGCCTGCGAGATGCACTGTGATCTCTCAGCATCAGCCGTTCATGATACAGATGATGAGGCAACAAAATGAATGGGTTCAAGACCAAATCCAGCAATAGAGCAAAGAGAGGAGAGACTTTAATTGAGAGCAATGTCCGTTCTACTGAGTGCATGATATCAATACTTGTTGAGGGATTCTGAAGCACCCAGCTACAGCCCATGTTTGCACATGCTTCACTGCACCCCCCACACTTTCAAGGGTATCACACACAGCCATCTAACTATCCCATGCATGCTTCTACTGTGTCAAACACATACACTGCTGAACATGGGTCAGAAGAAGCAAATAACTATGCCTGTTTTGAGTGCAGTTTTCCTGGAATTAAAGCATACAAAGCCCAACAGAAATAGTGTTTATTTCTGTGATTAATGAGTAACACACAAAGTTCTTAAAGAAATTGCCTAGTTCAAATTAAAATAAAAAGTGCAGCACTTCTTCACAAAATAACTTCTTGAATGCAGTTAACATCAGAGACTAGAGATAACATTGAACAAATACTAAGAAGTGTGACTTTCCAAGTTCCTCAAAGCAAGCAAATATGCTGGAAGTTAACCACTTGTGCCTAATGTATACTCCTCCGAAGGGGAAATGTTGCTGCTATGTATGCTGATAATGCATCTCTCTTGACATCAGCATCTGCGCTGGAAGTGTGGTTCTGTGGTGCACTGTGGGGCTGGGGTAAGGCTCTCTCCATAACTGTTGCCTCCTCCAACCAGCATTGGGGGACCTTGTCCTTTTCTCGTTCACAAAAATTGTTCAGTGCACAACATGTTGTAATCATGCAAGGTGAGAAAGTGAAGTGAAAATCACTGCGTTTCAGGAGCACCCTCCATCTAGACTTCAGTCTCCCAAACGCAATCTCCACTGTTGTTCTTGCTGAGATGAGGTGAACATTGAACAACTCTTGTTCAGGTGTTAGGCCTGGAGACTGTGGGTAGCACTTCATCAGCCAGTCCATGGGTGGATAAGCTGGATCTCTGAGGACAAAGAAACGCACAGGTTTCCCCTGAATCACCCTCACTCCCTAAAGGTCATACAACAACATAAAGTTATTGATGTCACTATGATCATTTAATGTTACCAGAAAAGACCATGGAAAAATATTTTTTACCCTGGGGAGTAGATGGGCCAATAATAAGGTCAATAATTAGGTTACTGCTGTCCATGTAAACATAGTCAGTATTGTGATTAAGGTGTTTAGATAGATCGATTAACAGCATGCGTCCTAACGTCACTGCACCACTCCATCCGACGTCCCTCCAGAATTTCACGTATCAACATACAGTTCGTCTTCGTTATGGTACATACAGTTTTTGGTGTATTTATTTAAAATTTTTACGAATGCTTTAAGTGCAGTTAATTATTTGTCATTCTGTACATGCAAATAGACGACTGCTTGAAGCCGTGGGCTGTGTCCCAAATCGCGTACTTACCTACCATATAGTAGCCGAGATACATGTATTTCGTCTACTACAGGCCTATAGTAGGCAAGTACGCAGTCTGGGACGCAGCAATGCTCTCTTGTTTGCCGTAGAACGGTTGACCGCTGCCGTGTGTGATCGTGTCCTGTCATAAAATGCGATGAAATCTCCCACACGATGTTAATAATGTGATTAAGGTGTTTACATGTCTGCAATGACATGTGGAGTACTCCTGTTTTAGTTGCACTATCGATGTGCATTACAGACATGTAAACAAAGTATATCATACTTTCTGTATCTGCATGTTTATTTCAAATTGAGGCGCAATGCCTAGGGAATTGGTCATCAATTTCTTCTGAAGTCCTCTGTGGAAGAAATAGCCTTAACATGAGCTTCATTTTTTTAATTGAATGTGAACATAATCATAGATATAATCTAAATCGGCGATGTGCTTTTATTTTCCTTACTCTGGAACTGCCTGACTTTGAAGATTTAACATGTTTGACTCTCTTTTCAACTAGGCTGTTGGTGGAGCACATGGTGAAAATCCATGTTTCTACATTCATACATTATGTTAGATGCCAAACTCTCCTATGTTGAATGTACTTCATAAAACATAATAATAAAATGAATATTTAAAAAAAAAAAAAAAACTGAATATGAAAATGAATCAAGACAGATCCAAATAAACAATAAAGTTCCAATGAACAGTAAATCTACACATTCTCTTCCTCTAACTTGTTCAGTACTTGTAATACAGATTAAATACGTGTGAACAGATGATGTAAACTATGGATCTGGTCCAATGTTATTTTGGAACAACGAGCAAGCTGAATTTTCTCAATATAAATTTTGTGTAGTTTGTTATCAGATTGTCTAGATGTACTTCACACATCTGATGAAAGAGATATACCAACGTAATCTTCACCTATCATCATTCCCTGTTAATGAAATCTGTCACCACCCAATAGAACAGTTTAAGTCACTAACTAAAGTAACCTTTCTTAAAGAAATTCCTAAAATCCTCTGACCAAGTATATAGCTGAGCCATCTGTCTATTAAACAAATGTCAGTCCTTCAGGCTGAAAAAGAAGGATCAAAATATTCTGCCATAGTTTGGCACTGTGACTCAAAAAGTTGTTTTTCATCTGACATCTGAAAGCTAACTACTGTCCCAACTGCCGTACAATACTGATAATGTTCTTACACTTAAGAGGGCTGAATGGCAGGCCTTGTTAAATAATATTATTATGTCTCTTCCTCATAATGTCTTATATTTTATAAATATATTCTTATATACATTATATTACTTTTTGCCTTTTCTTATATGTTGACGTGGGAGAAGAGGGGTCAAGGGGCAATGCTGCTGCGAAGGTGAGCCTGCACAAGGATATATCTTTGTAACTGTGACTAGTCAACTTAATCTTTCACATAGTATTCATAAGTTGCCATAAGTTTCTGCTACTCTATGGTTCATGCTGAAGTTTGAACAAAAAGGTTTGACTTAATATCCGCAGCAATAGTTTACATGTCATTTCTTCCTAATTTGTTTATTAACTTTTATTGTATGCCTAAATGCAATAAAGGTTATTTACCAGATCCAGATGCTCCTAAACAAATTATCATGAAGAATGAGTTGGGACCTAATCAGCAAAAGATTGTATCTATCATTTCTAATATAATGCATTTAATATGGAAAATATTTTCACTGAAACATTTGAGAGAAAGTTTTGAATTTATTTATTTATTTTATTGTTTTACACTAGTTTACACTAAATGTCTAATACACTGTTCTGCTGGAAATATGCCTTAACTGTTGAATGAATTTGGTTCCTGTAAATATAACTCGACTGCTTCTATAACTTTGGCTTACAGTGTATATGACTGCTGACTGTCATAAACCCATACAAGGAAATTGACTCCAGATCAGGAGTGGGTAAAGACATGCTGGTGATCTGATCTCTCTCTCTCTCTCTCTCTCTCTCTATATATATATATATATATATATATATATATATATATATATATATACACACTTTAGATAATGCCTCTCTGAGGGTCATGTTGGAATGTTCTGTAGAACACAGTACTACAGTACAAATACTGTAGAGCTCCTAAACATTAGATCACCACAATTACTCTTGTATACTCTTTCCATGCCATCGTGCTCTTTGCCTGACAAAGACATTCACAAAACATATTTGACAGTTGGGGCCCATTTATAAAATCATCAGATACCAACTGTACAACAGTTTTGCCATCACAAAATAAAAATGTTTAAACCTTACGTAATATAGTCACGGAGGGTATGTACATTTGTCACTCTACACTAATGATGGGGATCCTTATAGACTGTGGAACAGAAATGTAGTCAGTGTGTCTCCACCGATTTATTTCACATTGCAGTACAGCCATTTTTATTTTTTACCATTATGGACGAAACACCCTTTTCTTCTAAAATATCATCTTTAAATGTTTAACATACAGATCTATGTGAAGGACCACCGATATTAATCTTTGACCTACACTTGTGAAGATAATGGCTTTTGGTGATGACCTTTGACCTGGCTCATGAGTGTTAGACAAAGGATATGCATGTATGTATGTGTGTGTGTGTGTTTCCTGTTGTCTCAGGAAACTCATAATCAGAAATAATCCCAACGCTTTTGTCTAAAAAGTAATTCAGGGACCTATTTCCACAATTTAATTAAATTTGTGGTTGCAAGATAAAAATTCTAATTTATTGATTTAATTAAATATTTAAAGTTGTAAAGATTATTTTGATGAGATGGGTTGACATAATAATGTTGATAATTACATCAACTTAACATTGTGTGTAATTTAAACTGAAATTTCTGCCTTAATTGATTTAAAACAAAATTAAGTTGTAGTACATTTACATTTATTCATTTAACAGACGTGTTTATCCAAAGCGACTTACAAATGAAAGAATACAAGCAAAGCGATCTATCAAGCAGAGAACAATACAAGTAGTGCTACCATGCAAGATCTATTAATCGAGTTCTAGAAGAAAGTAGTAACGTAACGAAATTGGCTTGACAACTTCAAGTCACCAATGTCAAGTCCCCTCCCCTACCATTTATCATGTCTGGACAAATTCTGACAGTTAAGACTGCGTTAGAGGACCTCTAGACTGGACAAATATTATACTAAGGATGTTTCAGTGTGAGGATCATTTCACCCCTGCCTTGTGGAGGTTGTTGGTGATATCACAGAATGTTATTTTGGTGTTTTTCTTCACAACTCTCATATCTACATATAAATACAGGTAATAAAAGCTGAAATTCAAAACTCTTCTAATATTCATCTTTTGTTCTCAAACCAAAATGTCTTAATGTCAAAAATTTATTGGCCTTGCCATTCAAATAGTTTTGGAGAGGACTATAGGTCATAAATCACAAAAAGACCAATAACGTTTTTGAGTTATAGAAAAGAGTATAGCAGTTTTGAAAAATATCTGTAAAAACCTAACAACAGAATTTATATTGTCTTCAAATTAATTATTTGTTCATCTTCAGTTACCTTTTTATGCTGGTCAAGGGAGGGGTTAGCTCTCCATATTTATGCAGAAATGTAGAAAATTCTGAAGAGTTCACGAACTTTTAAGCACCACTGTTGATAATTAAATGTTAAGTCTTTAATCAGCTATCCAGTCTTTGTTTATTGTGCCTCAGAATTAATGTGTTCCTCATGCCTATCTTTGCAGGTTTGTAATTGACTTTTGGGTCTTAAAGGATAACATCTGGATAACTGAGAATTTTCCAGAATAAAAACACAGTAGGCTCCACACAAGAAGGTTGAGTCTAATTGCACACACCACACCAGCTGCAAAGGAAACAGAAACGATGAGGCAGGGACAAACAACACTGCATGCAAAACCACACCAGTTAAGAAACCACATTACCTGACTGAAATGCATACTATTTACAATTACAAATACATTGTCTACCACCATTCATGTGGTATTTCAGTACCTACAGGGATAAGTATTATGTCCCTGTAAAATTCCTTCAGAAGGAGAGTCCAATCAGCATCCTTTTTTTGGTGTTTTTCTTTTGTCTGTTTTGTTGCAGCTATATGTTTACTCATAGCATATTTACTGTTCGTATCACGTGACACAAAAGCAACATCAATGGAATCTACAATTTGTACAGGTTCATAACAAGAACTAAATAGATGAGAGCAGATTTATTGTTTTCATGTAGTAAAAATAATTGTTGCTGGAACAAAAATGTTTTTGGGTGAGTAAAGGTACACTAATTAATATAAACATTTTAAAATGAGATTCCAAACTGCCAGAAATATTCTACACAAAACACAAGAATATAGAATGTCTTTTCTTTTTCCCTACCTAGCTAGAAACAGGAAAAAATAGCACTGACTTAATAAATGGCATATACCACAATCTTTCTTATGTAGTGTATTTTAGTTTCAATTAATTTTTTTTTCTGATATTTTTGGTATGTTAAACAGATTTCTTCTGTTTTTGTGCATACAGAGGGGAAATAAGAATTGGACACATCAACATTTTTTTTCAGTAAATGTATTTCCACTGAGGCTATTCACATGAAATTTTCACCAGACATCAGAATTAACTCAAGAAATCCGCAAATATAAAGAATTCACAACATTAATGTCCATAAATAAACTTATGTGTAATAAAGTAGAATGACACTGGAAAAAAGTATTGAACTAGCTAACTGAAATTTATTTAATACTTAGTGGAGAAGTCTTGTTTTTAATGATAGCTTCAAGATGATAGCTTCAAGCTTCAACATGCCTTTTCTTAGTAGTGGAGTCTTGCCGGGTGAGCGTGAGCAGTGGAGTGCATTGCATTGCCTATTGTTTTCTCTGTGACGATGGCACCTGCTGCCTCCAAGTGTTTCTTGAGCTCTTTCTGAGTGGTCATTGGCTCTTGGGCTACTCTTCTGACTATTCTTCTGAGTACCTAGTCAGAATGTTTGAATTCTTTATATTTCCAGATTTCTTGAGTTACTGTCTGGTGAACAAATCATATGAATAGCCTCATTGGAAATATATTTACAAATCAGACCCTAGATACTCCTCATACTCATTTGTCTGCTAAAGTTCAAACAAGTTTGAAGCGTGTGGAAATATTTTCTACAACAATATCAGATTCTGCACTATACTACTGCACCCTGCAGCCCACAATGACAAGAAATCCAACTGCACTGTAAAAAACCTAAACATACCTCACACATGAAAGTGTTGAAGAATAACCAGAAGAAGAATAGACAGAAAACTATGCATAGGGATTGTCTAGCTTATAAAAGAACTATGTTATATCACGCTCATCCTTTTTCGCCATTATGGCCTTGTTAAGAAGTTGAAGAAGTGAGTTCAAGACTCTGAGCATAGAACAGTAAGCCTCTGACTTTAGAATAAATTAGAGTGAACTAACTTTCCCCACACTTTGCCATTATTAAAGTAACAGAATGATGATGATGACAGAAAATATACATTTGGAAGAAGATTTCATAATATGGGTCTTGTTGTGCTCTTCCTCTACTGCCCACATTCATCTTACAATTGTGAGTGCACAGAATTCAGTGTTGTGTCACAACTTGTACAATGCACAAACAGCACTGAATGCTTTAATTAGGGTGTTAGGCAGAGGAGCCTCCATGTGGACTAACTGCACTGGGCAAAGAAAATCAGTTGATGAGACACTCACTCATACAAACAAACAAACAAACAAACAAACAAACAAACAAACAAACAAACAAACAAAACACAGCAAGCGCGGTCTATACTTAATAAGATTAATCATGAGACTACAATCTAGGCATTGCACGAAAACAAACACGAAGCTACGACCGCTAGCATGCTACACATACATGCTACCAACGTGACCATACACCAATACTCCTTAGACATTGCAAAGTAAATACTGTGCGAAGTGCGCAGCCACACGAGGGGTTTAAATACCAAACTCAATTAAACCAAAACACAAACAAATGAGTTAAACAGCGGGATAACCAAAATAAACAAGAGGCGCGTGTCCATATTCATGAGTCTCATGCACGCGCGCTTCTCTGCAGCAGTCTCTGCGCTTTGACGCCGCAGCGCCCTCTGCTGGCGGGAGTGTAACAATTATGTCATTATGCTGATATGATTGGCAGTAAGTGGGATGAGAGCTCCTAAATCAGTTTACTCGCAATTGCACTTTTCTACTACTAGAGGTTCTTGCATACTCGTGATCAGATGTTTGTGTAAATATACACACCTCCTCACACACAAGAATAACTTGATAAATTACATTTCTATGTATAGAGACATATATATGCACAGTTTCCACACATTATGCAAAAGCAAGGTTTATAAATGAGACTGCAGGTGGGTTGGAAGCAGGAAAATTACTGCAAGACAGGAATGGTGCTGAAAATTCTTGACAGCTTTTCAAATAGTCTTAATTAGAGAGCTGTTTATTACTAAATAATTAAATAAATTTATAATGTGTTTAAAATGTGTAGAAGTTAAATGGAATATTATTTAAACTGATCAGCCTTAACATTTAATCCACCTCTCTAATATGTGGTGGGGCCAACATGGATCAGAATTGCTTGTCTAGCACATCCCACAGATGCTCAGTCAACCTGAGATCTGGGGAATATAGAGGCCACATCAACACCTTGAACTCTTTGTCATGTTCCTCAGACCAATCCTGAACTATGGCCAATGCCATTAGGGAATACCGTTTCCATGAAGGGGTGTACTTCAAGGTGGTAAGTTTAAAATTAACATCCACATGAATACCTGGACCCAATATTTCCCACTAGAACATTGCCCAGTGCCTCAAAGGCTTGCCTTCTTCCCATAGTGCATCCTGGTGCTATCTTCCAAAGATATGTCACACACACACACACACACACACACACACACACACACACACACACACACACACACACACACACACACACACACAGCGCCATCCACAGGATGTAAAAGAAAATGTGATTCATTAGAATAGACAATGTTCCATTGCTCCATGATCCAGTTCTGATGCTCACATGCCCATTGTTGGCACTCAGCGGTGGATGGGGTCAGCATGGGCACTTTGGGCTACACAACCCCCATATGCAGCAAGATGTTATGCACTGTGTGTTCTGACACCTTTCTATCATAGTCAGCTTTAACCTTTTCAGCAATCTGTGCTACAATAGCTCTTCTGTTGGATGGGGCCAGACAGGCTAGCCTTCTCTCCCCACTTGCATCACTGAGTTTTGGGCACTCATGACACTGTCAGCAGTTCATCAGTTATAAACCACTGCATACCATGAACACCCCATATGACCTGCCATTTTAGAGATGCTCTGGCCCAGTAGCTGATATTAGTCTATACCTCTTTTTCAACAATATTATCAGAAAATTTAGCAAAATGTGGATGTTAACAGAATTAGCATAAAAAATTAAATGTATTATCTACATATAATATTTGTTTAAATTAAATGATTAAATAATGGATTGTTACTCCACCATTGTAATTTCAAATTAAATGAGGGCAGAATTGACATGACTACACCTAAGAAAAATTGGGTGGAGCTAGATGTGGAGAGATAAGGTTGAAACAGATTCACAAAGATGCTGACATTTACATCTACTGCAAGAGAGACGCTCACAGAAATCATGTTACTCTTCTTCATTTTTATAGTTGTTAAAAACATTGGTAAGTCATTTATATTATACACAAATTTTAGCTGGATGCTGGAGATTTGTCGATTTAATTTTTGCTAAAAAAAAAATTCTTAAGCAATGAAAATAGAAATATAATCTTGTTGCAATATCTTTACAGCTGCTGTTGACAGCAGCATTACACCAGATCAAACCATCATATCTTCAAGTGAAGGCAGCATCACCACACTGACCTGCACATATAATCAATCAGCTTACTCTCTCCATTGGTATCGACAAAAGCCTCAATCAGGACCAGAGTTTCTGCTGCTAATTATTGTATCTTCAAATGATGTCATTAATGCTAAACAACCTGACCCAAGACTGTCTATCAGACTTCGTGAGGGAAAGAAAGTAGATCTGGAGATCTTTCCTGCTGCAGTATCAGACTCTGCACTGTACTACTGTGCCCTGGAGCCCACATTCACACAAAACTCAAACAGACTGTACAAAAACTGAAGCTTGATTTTTTTTTTCTCAGGAGGGGGAGCTGTTTGCCTTTTTATTCAAATACAGCTTTCTTTCTTAGTTAGTTTGTGTATTTGCTTTGAATTTCTACAACCATCGTCTTATGTTCCTATGTTGGTAATGGCTATTGGTTGAACAAATCAATGGAAAAAAAAACTTTTTATAAAAAAAAAATGTTACACTTACACAATGAAGAGTCTAACAAGCTTGCTATGATGTTAAATAATTTGATAGTTCTTAATTTAACTCCATGGTTTCTACCCTCATTATTTAACAGCTTATAAAACAGTTCTTGATCCCACACTCAAATTTTTAATTGTTTAAACAAAATTTTAATCAATTTTTTCTATTGTCTATTGTCTGTTTTTATTTGGTCTAATTCTGTTTCTATGTTACTTTCCTTACTCTGTGCAGCAGTTTGGTCAGCTTTGCTGTGTGAAACGTGCTATATAAATAAATTTTACTTACTTACTTACACACACTGATGTTAGCGGTCAGCTTTCACATGTAGCTGTCTGCTCCTCCTATTTATCAGTCCATAAAGGTCTGTTTGTGTTGTACAGTAACGTGAAAAAAATAAGTACACCCCATGGAAATTGTTGGCTTTTTTGACATATTTGAAGAAGCAAACATTTGATCATCTTAGAAACATTGCCTATTAGTGAAGCTGATAACAAAATCCACTAGTAAATTACCTTTTTTCAATAATTTATTAATTATTATAAAATAAAGATAACAGAAATATCATTCAATGTGATACTCTTCTGTGGAAAAAGTAAATACATCCTTGGCCTCAGAAGCTAGTATTGTCCCTTTAGAAGAAATAACTTCCAGTTGGTGTTTTACATAATTGTCCACCAGGCTTTCTGTAATTTTTGACCACTCTTCCATGCAGTATTCTTTCAGTTGCAAGATGTTTGAGGTTTTTCTTGCATGTACTGCCTGTTTCTAATCCTCCAACACATTTAAATGGGATTCAAATCTGAGCTTTGACTAGGCCATTCTATAACCCTCCATTTCTTCTTTTGAGCCATTCCTTGGTAGATTTGCTAGTGTACTTAGGATTATTGTCCTGTTGAAAGGTCTACTTTCGGTTCAACTTCAACTTTCGGACAAATGACCTCACATTATCTTCAAGCATTCTTTGATATGATGCAAAATGCATAGTTGAATTAATGAATGCAAGCTGTCCAGTACCTGAGGAAGTGAAGCAACCCCAAACCAAACATTTCCACCACTGTGCTGCTCAGAGGGTATGAGGTGCTTCTCCTGAAAAGCTGTCTTTGGTCTGTGCCAAACAAATCTGCTGTTACTGTGGGCAAACAGCACTCTTGGATTCGTCTGTCCAAAGCACATTATCCCAAAAAGCCTGGTCTTTGCCTATATGCTCATTGGGTAACTGTAGTCTTGCAAAGGCTTTTTTCTGGCACACCTCCCATGCAGGTCAAATTTGTGCAATATATTTCTGATTATAGAAGCATGCACTTTGATACCAACAGTTGCAAGACTTAGTAGCAGATCCTGTGATGAAATGTTGGGGTTCTTGGAAACTTCTTTTTGCATCAGACATCCTGCCCTTGGGATGAATTTACTGAATTTGCCAGTCCAGGACAAATAGGCTGCCATTTGAAATCTGCACCATTTGTAGATTATTTTCCTTTCAGTGGAATGATGCATTTTAAATAATTTGGAGATCTTTTAAAATCCCTTGCCAGACTCATAGGCATCCACAACTTTTTTTCTGAAGGCCTTACAGAACTCTTTAGATCTTGGCATGATGACGCCATACTCCTCAATAGCAAAGGAAACACCAGACACTAAATAACAGAGGTGTAAATAAGACAGGTTCCACCTGCACTCCCTAAGCAGGTTCTAATCACTGGCACCCAATCATGAACACCTGATTCTAATATTATGGATTTGAATGGATATGTGTGATAAATGTAGGGGTTTACTTACTTTTTTCCATGTGACTGATCTGTTTTTTTGTTTTTTGTTTTTGTTAATTTTCTGTTTTACAAAATTTTAAACACAAAATTCAAAGAATTTTTTTTTTGTGAAAATTACTACAAAATGTCATTATTATGTCATTTGATAGTGTATCCACTTTATTAATAGGCATTGTTTCAAAGAGGATCAAGTGTTTGCTTGTCCAAATATGTAAACAACAAAACAAAACAAAACAAAAAAAATAAATAAATAAATAAATAAATAAATAAATAAATAAATAAGCAATTTCCATGGGATGTACTTATTTTTTCACATGACTGTATTTTATTTAGAGGCAGAACACAGCCAAAGCAAATGCCATAATGCCAAATGCAATACAATAAATGCCAAGCACAAGCTAGCAGCGGACAAGCTAGCAAGTGTTATCTGCTCGGATACCTTGTGGAAGTCCATGTTGAGTTTACTTTGTTGTGCTTCCTGAGGCTCTACAGCTTATGGCAGGAAACAGGTTCTGGTTGAAATGGAAATTATTGCTCCACTCCAAACATTCACTGTACTGTCACACAATTGCTCATGCTCCATAGTAATAATTGCAGTTCTCATAAACAATTGTGCCAGATTAGCTGGCTTACTTTAGCTAGCTAGCTAAATGACATTGCACTATTCACGAGACTAAAATATACCTAAATGCAATTAAAACTAATTAAAACTTTATGTATTAATATTAGTGAGCCCGTAGGAAAAAACAGTGGTATTGTTCTGCGTTAAATTGGTGACAAAGTTCACAGTTCAAGTGATGATCTCTACAAAGTTATGCTACAGCATCAGCACTTCCTGCCTGTGGCCTTCTAGAGACATATTTATAAAATTTTGCACTTTCTGCTCTGTGAACTTTGCCTTATATATTTTGTGAAGTTTTGTGGGCTTCACCAAATGCACCTGGTAATTTACAGGTGATTGCTATTTATCAACATACACACTTGAATACAAAGAAAATCACATTTTCTGAAAATTTTGTTAATCCAGCAAAAATTGCTTTAGTTTGGCTAATGCAAACATGTGCACACAACTTTCCTAAAAGAACGAGGGCCAGTGTTGCAGTGGATAAAAAAGCATACAAAATGAAAATAACCCCCCCCAAATGCAAACATAACCTTACATTGAACCTTTAAAATTACTAAAAATATACTTATTAGTCAAACTGTGGTTTACCTGGTTTTGGATTTATTTTTTTCTTCAAAAAAGCAGAGATTCTAGATATATTCCGGTCAACAATGTTACAGGCAAAATAAATAATTTTTCACAACATAGGAAAATGAATTAATATAAATAGCCGCCTGATTTGAAGATTATGTAACCTTTTACCAAAAGCAACAACTGTGATTATTAACCCTTTAAGGAAAACATATTTGGAGTCATGATACCTCTATAGTTTCACAAAAGTAATTCAATGGTCTTCACATTTTTTAAAGACAAATTTGTAGAGTTGTGCTCATAAGTTTGCACACCCCTTGCAGAATCTGCAAAACGTTAATCATTTTAAAAATAATAATAATAATAATAAAAAGGATCATTAAAATTTCATTTTGTTTGTATGTGGTACTGCTCTGAATGAGCTATTTCACATAACATATGTTTACATATAGTCCACAAGACACAATAATAACTGAATTTACACAAATGAACAAGTTCAAAAGTTTACATACCCTTGATTGTTAATACTGCATTTTGTTACCTGGATGATCAACGACTGTGTTTATGTTTTGTGATAGTTGTTCATGGGTCAGACAAGAGTTTGTCCTGAGCAGCTGCCCACCTCCAGGTCCTACAAATTATTTGCCTTTCAGCATTCTCTGCATATTTGACCCCTTTCCAACAGCAGCTATATGATTTTGAAATCCATCTTTTCACACTTAGGATAATTGAAGAACTCATACACAACTATTACAAAAGGTGCAAATGATGCTCAAGAAGGCAAAACAACACATTAAAAGCCAGTGGGATGTAAATTTTTGAAGAGGATAATTGGTGTAAATTGTGATTATTTTGTCTTTTGGGAAACCTGTACATATCTTTTTTAGCTTCTGAAGGGAAGTACAAAATGAAATAACAATTATTTATTAATGTACAAATAATGTAATATTAAAAAAAATAAAAAAATAAAAACATTCAATCTGGGTGTTATATTTGTAAAATCTTGTTAAATCTTTAAACACAGACTGTATAGGTGACTCAATTCACTGTCACTGATACTGTGAAGTGATGATGTGTACAAAGTTATGCTACAACATCGGAACTTACTGGGTGTGGCCTTCTATAGATGTGCCCCCTCATGTGTACAGTTCAGTACATACAGCACTATTATACAGAATCTTCACAGAGCTGTGTTTAGAAGTGGCTCAACTATACAACTTACTGTACATAGTGAGATTCTCTCTCTCATACTGAGTCTCAGTGTACTATCAGGTAATTCTTTTTTTTTTAATTATAAATTATTAATATATTAATTAATGCTCATATTTGAACCATTATGATATTAATTTCAGTAAACTTTGGCTTTTTCACACACACAAAAAAACATGTTATTTCTTTATTATCTTCCTTAAACCAGGCAGATTTGCAGATATAATTGGGCCAAAAGACACAAGTGGGATGATCGACAGGAAGGAAACAGACACTGTTACTCTGAAATGTTCATATAAATCAAGCAGCAATTACATTCGATATCTAGAGAACGATATCTAGAGAGCACTCCTGATGATCCTTGATTAGAAGCAGAAACAACCAGAGATTTTATTGTACTTACTATGAGGTCTAAACCTTCAGATTCTGTACTCTTTCACTGCGCTCTTAGAAACTTAGCACAGTAATACAGAGTCAATGAAAGGTTGTACAAAATCATAAAAATGGTATAAGCCTATAGGAATTTCTAAAACCACAGAAGATACTCCTTTTACCAATTTGTTATCAGTTAGCCAAAGACACAAACAAGGTTTAACATATGCAGCTGAAAGAAATTGAAACTAAATATAAATAGCATTTAACTTGACAGCCATGCACACAATTACAGTAAATTCACAAATCTATATAATTGCTGCATAAAAAAAAAGTTATTGATCTTTTCTGTTTCCACATTATTTAATGAATTAATTTATTTAATTCATTATATATTAATATATTAATTAATTAACATCCATGTGTTTATAATGCAAAAGATTATTATTATTATTTTTATATCTCCAACAGTCCAGTTTTGGTAAGTCTGTGCCTATGGTAACCTCAAAGTCCTGTTTGCAGCTGACAGACGTCGAACCCAACGTAGGCTTCTGCTGTTGTAGCCCATCCATGATTCAATGTTTTGTGCATACTGAGATACTTTTCTGCTTACCACGTATTAAAAAAGTGTGATTATTTGCATTACTTTATCCTTGCTGGCAGCTTGATCCAATCTGGCCATTTTCCTCTGACTTCTCTTATCAACAAGGGGTTTCCATCCACAGAACTCACTCAATGTTTTTTTTTTTTTTTTTTTTTTTTTTTTTTTTTGTTAGCAACCATTCTGTGTAAACTCTAGAAACAGGTTTGTGGGAAATTCCCAGAAGATCAGCAGTTCTGAAATACTCAAATAAGTGCTTCTGGTACCAACATAGATGCCACGATTAAAGTCACAGTGATCACACTTTATCTTCATTCTGATGGTTGATGTGATCATTAAATGAAGCTCTTGACCTCTATCTACATGATTTTTGCATTGCACTGCTGCCACATGATTGGATGATTAGATAAATGCACAAATGTGCAGGTGTACAGTTGTTCCTTATAAAGTTGATGGGGGGTGTATTTTGAGCACCAGTTTAATTAAATGCATTAAAAATTAAGTTATGTCAATTAGATGATTAGTTTGTCATTACAATCATAAAAAAAGATACAGAAGCTTCACAGTGTTGTCATGTAATATTGGAGAAGGACCTCCGGACTACAGTTCCCAGCAGCCACTGCACTTCACGGCATCACGATAACATGACCACGTGCACCTGAATCACTTTCAAGTTAACGAGCAATTTTGTGTACATAGCCACAGTTTGCACTGCACTCCTTGTCTTGTGATTGTCTTTCTTTACCGCTGTCTCTGAGGCTGTGTTTGTGGTCATTGTTTTATGTTTATTCCTAGCCTTAGTGTTTTTGCCACTAGTTCCTGTTTTGTGTATGCTGGTGTTTGTATTAAAGCTATCTGCTCTTGCATCCATTTCAGCCTCCATATCGTGACAAGTGTACAGCTATCTACTTGAAAAGTGTTTATTATTATTATTATTAAGTTCTTACTATTATTAACTCACTCTTGTTACTTTACTACATTTACAAACAACCAAACTCCAAGTCTCTGTTTCAGAACAAGATGCATAGAATGATTAAGCAAAGTAAAGGTATATATTAATAAAGATATGACCCTGTAGTATTTCACATACTTCTGACCTACTGAACTTGGTTGAGGGAATTTTAGTGAAGGAAGGAAAACTGGCCTTTAATGAAATGCTGCACAGATAAATCAAGTGTATGAAAAATGTTTTTCATACACTTGAAAATGTGTAAGAAGTTAATGTTATATATTTGTTAAATAACATGTACATATGTTATAGTGTACAAAGTAATTCTATAACAGCAGCACTTCCTGGGAGTGGCCTTCTAGAGTGCTCCCTTGTGTGTATAGTTCAGCACATACAGCATTATTATAGAGAATCCTCACAGAGCTGTGTACAGAAATGTCTCAACTACACAACTTACTGTACATAGTGAGATACACATCACTGATTCTCACTGTAGCAACAGGTAATTAATTTTCATTACTTACTTAATTGTATTAATTAATACCCACATGTTTAAGAATAAAGTGACTAATTTCTTACATTAATGATTTGGTTTGATTGCAAAATAATTTTAAATATTTTTTTTATGTTCCTTAAAATAGGCAGTTTTGCAAATACAATTGGACCAAAGGATGAAGATGTCCGCATTGTCGGGAAAGACACAGACACTGTGACTCTTAAATGTTCATATGATACAAACAGTGATTACATTCTGCTTTACTGGTACAAACAATATCCTAACAGCGCACCACAGTTTTTACTGTATAAAGGCGCAAGGTCAAGATCAGATGAGAGCACTCCTACTGACACTCGATTAGAGTCAAATACAAACAGAGACTCTACTGAACTTACTATCAGAGGTCTAAAGCTCTCAGATTCTGCGCTCTATCACTGTGCTCTGAGAATAGTAGCACAGTAATACAGAGTCATTGAAAGGCTGTACAAAAACAGTATATATGAAGTTTCAAAAACCACATCAAAGATACTCCCTTTAACAAATTGTTATCATTTAACCACAAATATTTCTGGTAACATATGCAGCTGAAATAAATACAAATGAAAAACAAAAAGGGTTTAAACATGACAACTATATACACTCACACTCAATTGGTTAACTGGTCATTATTGCCTTCTTGCACCGATCACTGGCTTCTGAAGATCATGCTGTCAGCTTCACCAGGACAGAAACCTGGACCAAATATACACTGTGGGTTAGAACTTCAGGAAACACTCTGTTCTACACATTTGTGCAGCATTATAGCTATAGCATTACTGCTAGATTTTATTTATTTGGTCTATTCTAGTTTGATGGAATCTGAAATAAAACTGACAATAAAAATACAAAGGCAAACTACATCTAGTTTTTAAATGGTAAATTCAATAATTTTAGAAACTAGTTTAAATTTAAATGGAGCATTGGTTCCACTAGATTCAGAGACACCACTGAAAATGTGTAATTAAATTACTGATTGTCTTAGTTGTGTAGTAATAATAATTTTTTTTAGATTGGTTAGTAATGTGTAATTAAATTATTGATTGGTTTAGTTGGTAAATTGTGATTTAATCATTGTATAAAAATTATTTAAATGATTACATGATTTAAACTATATTATTGTGACTATTAGCTTTTATTAGCAGTTCCTACTTTTAGTGTGTGTTTACTTAAAATATACAGTATTTAGGCCAGATTCCCTAACTGAGGCTGAATGTTAAGCCAGGATGCTGAAGTAAGAATCAAGAATCTTTCAGCAACATTGGTGACACTGTGATGTGATGCTATGGGGTGGAGCTTCAGGAATCTTTATGATGTTAACATATCAGACTATAGAAAGAATATTTTCATTTGCTACGACCATTCATCATGTTCAAGATTATGTTCATGTGTCTGTGGCTTTCACTGGGTGAGTTTACATTTTTGTTACTGCAAAAATACTAATTTCTGATTGAATGAATATGATTTATTCAACACATTATTATTCTTTATTATTTAAAAAAACAATATTCTCTCTTCTCTACAACAGGTGACTCCATGGCAGATCCAATAGAGCCACTTGTTAGTCACAATGTTGTAGATGAAGGTGATAATATTACTCTGTCCTGCAGCTACAAAGGCTTCACTGAAAACATATATAATGTCCAATGGTACAGGCAATATCCAAAATCTAAACCCGACTTCCTTCTTTATATTACTCCAAGTGGAGAGCTAAGTCTCAACATCCCACCACGAATGTCTGCTAAAGTTAATGGAGAGAAACAAGTGGATCTGCTCATTTTCTCCACTGCTGTATCAGACTCTGCACTATACTACTGTGCTCTGGCGCCCACAGTGACAGGAAATCCAACTGTGCTGTACAAAAACTTTGACACAGTTTTGTTATATTGAAAGCAGTTTTGCCAATAATTTTGAGGAATGTACATGCTATTTTTGGGGATGTCTCTGTCTTTCTCTCTCATGATTTATAAAGAATGTATATTATTGACACTTGATATTGACAGTATTGAGTTACAATTATGTGAAAAAAGTAAGTACACCCCATGGAAACTGCTGGTGTTTTTTTTTGGACATATTTGGACAAACAAACATTTGATCCTCTTTAAAACAGTGCCTATAAATAAAGTTGACACACTCCATCAAATGACACATAAAATTGACATTTTGTAGTAATTTCCACAATTTAATTAATAATAATAATAATAATAATAATAATAATAATAATAATAATAATAATAATAATAATAATTTAAAAAAAACAACAGATCAGTCACATGGAATAAATAACTACACCCCTACATTTATCACCTTCAAATCCATAAAATTAGAATCATGTGTTCAAGATTGGGTGCCAGTGATTAGAACTTGTGAGAGTGCATCTTATTTATATCTAGTGTCTGGTGTTCCCTTTGTTACTGAGGTGTGTAGTATCATCATGCAAACATCTAAAGAGTTCTGTAAGGCCTTCAGAAAAAAAAAAAAAAGTTATGGATGCCTATGAGTCTGGCAAGGGATTTAAAAAGATCTCCAAATTATGTGTAATGCATCATTCCACTGTAAGGAAAATCATCTACAAATATCACAAATTTCAAACAATGGCCAATTTTTCCAGGACTGGTTGTCCCAGCAAATTCATCCAAAGAGCAAACTATCTGATGTAAAACGAAGTCTCCAAGAGCCACAAAAATTAATCACAGGATCTGCTAGTAAGTCTTGTAACTGTTGGTGTCAAAGTGCATGTTTCTACAATCAGAAAGAGATTGCACAAATTTGACCTGAATGGTAGGCATGCCAGGAAAAAGCCTTTTTGTCTAAAAAGAACATTACAGCAAGACTACAGTTTGCCAGTGAGCATATAGGCAAAGACCGGGCCTTTTGGAATAATGCACTCTGGAAAGACAAATTAAAGATAGAGTTGTATGGCCACAGTAACAGCAGACATGTTTGGTGGTGACCAAAGACAGCTATTCAGGAGAAGCACCTCATACCAACTGTGAAGTCCATACCAACTGTCATACTATTCCTGTTTTCAAATAGTTTGCCAGGAGCTTCTGGATTGTGTCAGCATTTAAATTATACTGTTTTATTCTTTACATTAATTATTTTGCGATATCATTCTCAGTTGTTGTAGTTTCACTTTCCCTTCTACTGTATTTTCATTTATTTTGAAGAACACTTTTGTTTCTTTCACTAAAGTCAGCAAGCGGCGTCCATCCACATTATAATAATAATAATAAACTTTATTTTATAAAGCGCCTTTAAAGCAGCTTCTCAAAGCGCTGTACATAAAATCACAGTCCACAGAAAAATAAAACAAATAAAAGTTAATAAGAAAAAAACAACAACAACATTTATAATAAAAAATAATTATAAAACAATCTAAAAAGACATCAGCAGTCGAATGCAAGTTTTAAAAAAGTGTGTCTTAAAAATGCCAAAAGTCTGGACTTCCCTGATTTCAGGAGGAAGAGAGCTCCAAAATGAAGGAGCATAGACAGAAAAAGCCCTGTCACCCATAGATTTTAGGTGTGTTTGTGGAACAGTTAACAGATTACACTGTGAGGAGCACAGTCTGCGATTTGGGGTGTAAGGGATTAATAAGCCAGATAAGTATTGCGGAGCCAATCCATGTAATGCCTTGTTTGTCAAAAACATGATCTTGAAATCGACACGGAACCTGACCGGGAGCCAGTGTAAGGACTTCAAAACAGGAGTAATATGGTCACATTTCCTGGTTCCCGTCAGGATCCGGGTGGCAGAGTTCTGAACATATTGCAGTTTGTTTATTGCGGCTTTAGAAACTCTGGCTTAAACGGCATTACAGTAATCCAGCGGTGTGACAGCAAATGAATTAATCAGCTTTTCAGCGACAGATAAGTTTAGCATTGGGCGTAGTCTGGCTATATTTCTGAGGTGAAAAAAGGATGCCTTCACAGTGCCCTGAACAAAAAAATCAAAAGTGAGGCTGGTGTCAAAAATTACACCAAGGTTCTTCATCTTACTTTGGGTCTCTAAAACAGAGCCATCAACAAACAGAGACAGTGGAGCCGCTTTGCGAATTTGATGACAGGAACCTATAAGCATAAACAGCACTCTTCCTGCTGAGGTCTGCGTTCAATTCCCAGCCAGGGAACCAACCTCAGCCAGTGGAGGGTTGAACGAACCAGTGAACCCATAGTACCAGACCCAAGCCCACAGAGGTGGATAGTAACGGGGTATATTTACTTTGTCACATTTACTTGAATAACTTTTGAATAAAATTTACCTTTAAGAGTAAGTTTAACTGGCCATACTCATTCAAAGTTAACTTTTAATCACAGAAATGTAATTTGACTTCACTACATCCGGTGGCTTTCTCCATTACTGTTAAATGTTAATGAATATATGTAGTTTATACTCATTATACATGTATTATACACTACAGCGATACCATGCAGTGGTCTGAATATGTTCTTACTTTTTTAGTGGCTCAGACCTGGAAGATAATGAACAAAAAGGGGGAAGAAGCAAGCATGTGGACGGAGGCAGGACACACTTTTTATTCTGTTCTGTTTTATAGACTGTTCTTTTGTTTTCTGTTGTCTGGTTTAAATGCAGATGCTAACAAGTTTGTGTTAACATGTGAAAATAAAGAGAGTCAACAGGAAAATGTTTGTTTTGGGGTATGTGTTTGAGATTTTGTGATGAAAATTTCAGGTTCTGTGTTATTGTACCCATCACAGGACTGGGGTATCTTGAACCCAGGTTTCATATCATATAAACAGAACAGACAGACAGACTTTCAAGGAGAGGTATGACTTACAGATCTTCATGGAGTCTGAGATTTGTGATTTTCCCTTTTTAAATCAGATCTGAAGTACCTAGTAACTTGCTATTTGAGTAGGCTTCGCATTGGATACTTTATTACTCTTGCTCAAGTAATTATTAACATTATTACTTTTTAATTTGAGCAATTATTTTTATGAGAAGTTTTACTTGTACTTGAGTAAAATTCTTACCTACTTTACCCACCTGCAAGCCCAGAAAATAGGTAGGGTTGTGTAAGTAAGGGTCTCGAGCATAAAAACTTGTGCCAGAATTAAATATGCAGATGTGTGAGCTCAAACCGAAGCAGCAGAGGGGAAAATTTATCAACATTCAATACTTGTTTTAATGATTTTATTTAAATAATGTATTGTAAACCTTTCTTTCTCATTTCTAAATAAATTATGGTAGAATTTCCATGATCGTAAACTGAGGGACTGATGCCAGAGTTGACATCACTACACCTAAGTAAGAGTGGGTGGAGCTCCATGTGATGAGACAGTTTAGACAGTTTCACAGTGATTCTGTAATTTATATCTACTGCAAGAGAGAGACAGAGAACAATCATGTTACTCTTCTTTGTTTTCATAGTCATTAAAAACATTGGTAAGTGATTTATATTATACACAATTATTAGGTGTACATAAGAGATTTGATACCTAAACATGATTATTCAGTTGGATAAAAAAATTGCAATATCTTTACAGCAGGTGCTGTTGACAATAACATTACACCAGACCAAACCATCATATATTCAAGTGAAGGCAGCAACACCACACTGTCCTGCACATATGATGCATCAGCTTACAGACTCCATTGGTATCGACAAAAGCCTCAATCTGGACCAGAGTTTCTACTGATGATTCTTGTATCTTCAAATGTTGTCACTGAAGCTACACAGCCTGATCCACGACTATCCATCAAACTTCATAAAAAGGGAAACAAAGTAGATCTCGAGATTGTTACTGTTGCAGTATCAGACTCTGCATTGTACTACTGCGCCCTGGAGCCCACACTGACACAAAACTCAAACAGGCTGTACAAAAAGTGTTTGTATTTTGTTTTTTTTTTCAGGAGGGGGAGCTATTTACCTGTTTTATTTAAATGTAATTTGCTTCCTTAGTTCCCAGACTTTGATGTATGTTTGTCTTTGAATATCAACAATATAATTTTTTTGGTAATGCTTATAAATTGGAAAAAATCTATGAAAATAAATGTTTATATTTAATCAATAAATGTATTCTTTTATTGATTTAATATTTTTTGCAAGGTTCATGTTCTTATTTTCCCTGACATAATAAAGACTTAATAGAAAGTTCAATAATATAATATAAAGTTAAATAATTTGAAATAATTGGCAGTTTATAAATGTTATGTAACGACAGCGAAGATGGATACACGTGCAGATTGTAGTTTAATGAAAAAACAAAGAATACAAATGAGATAGTTTGGAAACACAAAACAAAGTAGGATATCAAAGCAAAAACATACATGGATTAAAGAACATAACAAGAGCAATGAACAGCAACAGACGACAAAAGCTAGACAATGGGTGAAGTGCAAGATGTGACCAGAGATTGTCGACAACCTCCCAGAGATATCTCCTATGATTGGATCACCATCTGATTGCAAAGAACTTGATCAAGGGTCTGATCAAGTTCTTTGCAACGTTCTGCTGCACACTAGATAAGGTACTTCCACTTAAAATAAACATAATTAGAGAAAAATTACATCCCGTATACTTCCTGGTATAATGATAGCACATGTACCTTAAAACACACCACTCGAAAATTAGAACGTAAATGGCGGCATGCCAAACTGGTAGTATTTAAAACAGCATGGAAGGAGAGCCTCCTGAACTACAGACAATCTCTTAGTGTTGCAAGAGCAGTCTATCTCTCCACTATAATTGAAGATAACAAAAGTCTAGCCAGAGCTGTGTCAACCTGCAGTTCTCGCCTTGTGTTCCTCTGAAACTAAGCAGGGTTGAGCCTGGCCAGTACCTGGATGGGAAGACTAAGGTTGCTGCTTGAAGTATTATTAGGTAGGTCAGCGGGGCATGCTCACCCTGTGATCTGTATGGGGCTTAATGCCCCAGTATAGTGATGGGGACACTATACTATTTAAAAAAAAAAAGTCATTTAGATGAGACATTAAATTGAGGTCCTGACTCTATGTGGTCATTAAACATCCAAGGACACTTCTCGTAAAGAGTAGGGGTATAAGCCCAGTGTCCTAGCGAAATTCCCCCATTTCCCTTATCTATCTAAATTGGTACCAATCCATGCCATTGTTAAAGTCACACAGATCACATTTTTTCTTCATTCTGATGTTTGATGTCAACATTATCTGAAGCGCTTGACCTGTATCTGCATGGTTTTTATTTATTTATTTATTTATTTTGCATTGTGCTGCTAGCACATTAGTTAAGTGCATGAACATGCAGGTGTACAGGTCTTTTAAAGTGGACAGTAAGTGTATGTATGTGTGTAGTTGTATATAGTCAGTTATGGATGTGTGCTGTTTTCATAACACTGTTTAAGATGAAAAATGTGGAAACTGAACCATTTTCCAGCAGGTAGTTATGTGAACCCTATTTATAGCTTGGTTCTTATTCATTTTAGGAACCGGATAGTTGAGTTAGATTTATAATCCCAATTCCGAAAAAGTTGGGACACTAGAGAAAATGCAAATAAAAACAAAGAGGAGTGATTTTTAAATGTACTTTGACATGTATTTCAACAAAAGATGTATAAAGGCAGGGTAGTTGATGTTTTACCTAAACAACTGCATAGCTTTTTAAAGATAAATATTTCTTTTGAAGTTGATGCATGCAACATGTTCCAAAAAAGTTTAGGCAGTTTAGGGGCAGTTTAGGACTACTAGCGATGTGACAATCTTAAAAAAAACGTCATGTAATGTACAGTATCTCACAAAAGTGAGTACACCCGTCACATTTTTGTAAATGTTTGATTATATCTTTTCATGTGACAACACTGAAGAAATGACACTTTGCTCAATATAACTCAACACACAGCCAATAATGTCTAAACCACTGGAAACAAAAGTGAGTACACCCCTAAGTGAAAATTTCCAAATTGGGCCCAAAGTGTCTCTGGCACCTGACAGACTGTCCAGCACCACAGAAAGGTCCCAGGTGGGCCTCAGACACCTGACACCACACATAAACCTCGAAGTTAGAGGATTTTTCCCCACAGAGACTCCATCAATAGGGGCATGGCTGTCCAAAATGGTGGCCACATAGACCCTGAATGTAGAAGGAGCCATCACCGCTGAGAAATGTCCTTGTAAGAACTCCAGGCTTGTAGCGATTTCACAGTTCACTGGGTCTAGTTGATGTTCCTCACACCACGAGAAAAAAAGTCACCACTTGAGTGCATACAATTTCCTCCTGGATGGTGCACTAGTGTTCAACACAGTCTCTACCACCTCAGTTGTGGGAATCTATGTGCTGATGCCCCTCAGGGGCCAGACCCACAGTTCCATAGTTCTGGCCAAGGGTGATAAAGCAACTCTCTGGCCTGAGACAGTAGAGCCCTGCAGATGAGAATCTTCCAAGGAGTGCCGCCTAGCAGAGATATTATCTCTGAGAACGATATTCGAGCTGGCCAATTAGGTGCTACTAGCAGCAGACACAGACAGTCTTGGTGAACTCTCACTAGAACTTGTGGGAGCAGAGCGATTAAGGTGACTTCGGCAACATGTGCACCATGGAATCCAGCCCCAATGGTACATGAGGAGTGAGGGCTGGACAGCGTGTTGTCTCGACACATCCACTTCTGCTTGGCCAAACCTCAGCCAAACAGACTCCACCGCTTGAGGATGGAGCCTCCAACCCCCTGGGCCTCAGCTGCTGCAACTATCCGGTTGGCCAGAATGTACATTGCACTCACTGACAAGAACTTTCCCTCTGCCCAGAGAAGAATTAGTTTTGCCTGTCTGAACAAGGGACATGAACGTAACCTTCCTTGGTGGTTGATATATGAGACCACCACTATGTTTTCTGTGACAACTAACACATGGTGACCTCTTAATTGAGGAAGAAAGAATTTCAGTGCTGGAACACTGCCTGAATTTCTAGGCAGTATATATGCCACTCCAGATGAGGGCTGCTCCAAAGACCACGAGATGGACAGCCACCTAAGACTGCACCCCAGCTTGTGAGGGAGGCATCTGTCATTGCCATCTTGTGATAAGGAGATGCCCCTATAGTGTGACCCAAGGTTAGAAACTGGGGACACCTCCAAATTCTCAGAGCACCTAGGCATCACCGTGTGACACTGATTACTCTCAGAGGTTACGCCCCAACAGTCTCACATAGAGACTGGAGGGGATGCCCAGATCCAGCTTTATCTTGCTCAATGGTTATAGGATCGACCATATGTCTTTTGGGGATAGAAATGCCCTTATCATACTAGAATCCCATATAACCCCTAGAAAAGTTGTCCTCGAGAAATTCACTGGAGATAGAATACTTTTCTTGAGGTTCAACCTGAGCCCCAAGCTCTTCATGTGGGAAAGAACAACATCTCATTGTTGAATCGTCAGTTCCCTGGATTCTGCTAGAATTAACCAGTAGTCCAAGTAGTTTAGAAGACGGATGCACTTTAGTCACAATGGAGCCAGAATGACATCCATGCACTTTGTGAAGGTGCGATGGGATAAAGCTAGCCCGAAGGATAGAACCTGATTTTGGCATGTGTCGCCTGCAATGCAAACCCCAGGAACTTCCTGTGACTGGGCAATATTTCTATGTGGAAATATGCACCTTTTAGATCTATCGTCACAAACCAGTCCTCAAACTGAATCTGTGGAATAATAATTTTGATCATCAGCATTTGGAACCTGTATGTCTGAAGAGTACAGTTCAGATGACACAGATCTAAAATTGGCTGTATACTCCTCTATTTTTTTAGACCAGGAAATAACAGCTGTAAAAGCCTCCCTCCCTCAGGGAATGGGGTACATGTTCTATGGCCCCTTTGTCCAAGAGGGAGCTTACTTCCTGCGCTAACGTCGGGCTCTGGCCTGTGCTGACTACTGTGGTGAGCATACCTCTGAACTGGGAGGCTCGAGCTCTGAACTGGACCTGGTAACCCTTTTCTACAATAGACAGAACCCATTGAGACACATTTGGCAGTAGTTTCCAAGCTGCCAGATGGTCTTTATGTGATGTTAACTATTCTGTATTCTATTGGAGGGACAGCATCAGATTTTTGTTACCCTGTGACAGCTCGTTGACCAGAGAACACTGAAAACTTGGGACAGCCTTGGCTATGGGAGGCACTACAGTAGTACTGGGGGCTAACTGCCCTTACAACCTCATGTCCCCTGATATGTCCCTCCACAGTCCCTCAGGATCACTCCTCTTTGTCTGCTTCTCTGCTTCTGCTTCTCGTCTGGCTGTCTGCAGGGGTTGACAGGCTGCCGTACTCACCTTCTAGGTGTCCTTCACACTAACGCTGGCCTGGGATCCACTCGTGGTTACCCAGGTGAACTCGACACAACAGCGAAGGAACTGGCTGAATGCCATCATATGTCGAGCTCACTCAGCAGGTCTGCTTGGTAGGCCTGCAAGACTGTCATTGTCTGCCGTGACCCGCAAGCAAGACCCACTACAAGACCCACCAATGCTACGGTGTACTTACATGGCTTGGATGGCAAAGCCAGCCCTCCTAATTACCTGCCGTCGATGGAGAGAGGTAGCTCGCAAGCACCTCCTCCACCTTCAGCATAGCTAAATAGCCATAACGTTCATTCCCCACAATGGCCGAATATTCCAACATCGTGGGGTTATAAATACAGCTTATGCATGGTTTTCCCCAGAAGCCTGATATTTTGTCATGCACTTCTGGAAAAAAGTGGCGTTTTCTGCAGTGTGAGGGATTTACATTCACTTGGGAGAAAAAAGCTCAACCAGCCTTAGTAATCACTTCAAGCAGCTCTTTATATGCTGCTCTCAGTTTTTAAGACACTCCTCGGAGTCAGAGGGGAATTAATACTATTATTTTTGTGTGTGTGTGTCTTTTTTCTGCTTTCCATAGCGGAAGGAGGACTCCAAAATCCAGGGGAGAGCCAGACCCGGAAGGCAGAGCAAGAGATAGAGCAGCAATCATCTCCCGCTCCTCTTCCGGATCCAAGAGAGATCCACCAGACTTGAGATGGCTAGCTGCATCGGCAGCGGCCGGCCCAGATCCGCGAGGCTCTGAAACCCAATATATAGGCATGATTTTACACAAACTTCAGATGCCGGTCACGCGCGAGGATACTCCCATAGTGTTATGCTAAACACAACGTAGAGTTCCCTTTGAAAGGGAACAGCTTCTTTGTTAGCTTGTATGTTAAACATAGTAATGATTAAGTAAAGATGTGTATGAAAAAACATTAATAAACAGACAAATTAAGAAAAAAAACTTTGACACTGTATATACTAGAGTATAGAAAGAGTATAGGAAGAAGGAAAAATAAGGTAGATGGCATGAAATTCCGATGTATTTTCAGCAGATACAGCACTATAATACCGAATCCTCATAGAGCTGTACTCAGAAATGGCTTAATGCACATAGTGAGATACATACCACTGATTCTCACTGTAGCAACAGGTACTTCATTTTAATTGATAACTAAGTTAATTATATTAATTACTACTCATATTTGAAGAATTAAGGTATATATAGAAAATGTGTTTTGTTTCCTTAACTTAAATACTTTACATATATATTTATTTATGTCCTTCTTTACAACACGCAGCTTTGCAGATAAAATTGGGCTACCAGAGAAAGATGTTAACATTGTTGGTGTAGTGGGGTGTGTGTCGTGGTTAAAACTTCACCCTTATTAACTATGTGGCCAATAAGCTATCTTCCTACCACAGTATATAAGTGGTTGTTTAGGCCTCCCAGAAGGCGTCATGGTCAAAAACCCGCCCCTTCCTTTCATTGCTATGGACTACAGAGTGTGATGTTGGGCTACTGAGACTGGGTGTAAGTGTGATGTGCTGCTCACTCTCAGTGCGGTGTGCCGTCAAGACCCCCATCTGTGTAGCATGGTAGTTTAATGTAACTCCAGTTAGCACACCAGCTGTTGCTGTCATGACTATTAAAGAAGATATCATGATTTTCGTATGTGCCATCGTGAGTACGATGTCACCGGATCATGGGTCCTCGATTTTGCATGCGATAAGGCGGGCTGAGTGAGAAGTGGTTGTTTCGGTACAGCTCCTCCCTCTCACTTGCGGAGCCAAGTTGCTGCTTGCTTGATTGTTTGGATTTGCTGCTTCGGTTTGCTTTGCTTTTACTTTGCGTTTGCTTGGTTTGGGGCTGCTTTGCTGCTTTGGGCTGTTTTATTTTGTTATTTTGTTTCATTTGTTTGTTACCATCACAGAGATTAGTTTTATTGAATTTAACTGTTGTAACAGTCTTTATCAGTTATGCTGATACCACTATGTGGTAGTAGTGGTTTTGGTCAGTCTTGGTAAACTTGCTACCTGTAACCTGTGTGAGCTCGGAGTTATCTCTGTGTTTTTGTGACAGCAAGTTTGTCTTTGTTTTGTGTTTTATTCTTTTGTTTGCCTGCTTTGAGCATATTGTAAATGATTTTGGGTTTTTGTTTTCTCCTTGTAGGAGCAGTGTGCTTCCTGAGGCTGGGGGGAGTTCTTGGCTACACCTTAGGCTTTACCTAACCAAGGGCTGTTATTATTGCTGTGTTTATTTGCAGTGAACTTTGTGGGTATGATTCCGATTGGTGGGGTTCTTCTCCCTTTTGTATAGCTGGTGCTGTCATACTAGCCTGCCCTTCATGCAGGAAGCAGAAAGTTTTTGTGTGTCTTTGGGTTATTTTCCTTGTTTTCTCGGGGTGGTGTAGTTGCTATGAAACGAGCCACATTGATACGTTGGGAAAGAAACAGACACTGCTACTCTGAAATGTTTATGTGAGTCAAGCAGCATTTACATTTGGCTTTACTGGTACAAGCAATATCCAATATCCACACTGTCATTAAAGCAAAAACGGAACATACCAAATGCTAAGAAACCCTGAAATTCATGTAAATATTACAAAGATTCTACATTTCACTAAAGTTGTTGTGAATAATATAACTTGCATTGAAAATTGTTGCATAAAATTAGAAAATAATGCAGAATAGCAAACAAATTCACTAGTGGTCTCAGACATTTGGACCCCACTGTATATATAATACATAATTAAAATGCTTGATAACTTAATTAGCTTTTTTTCTTTTTTTTTTAATATAGAATGCAATCAATATTTTCCCCAATAATTACATTCTCTTCCTGCTTTCAGTTTGTGTTTGTTTACTATGTGCCCAGGACAGGTTCTCAATGTGAGGCTGAATGCAAAGCCATGATGCTTTAGTAAGAAACAACAACAATCTGTCAGCAACATGAGTGACAGTGTCATGTGATGCTGTGAGGTGGAGCTTCATGAAATTTGATGTTACTATATTAGAGTACAGAAATGCCCCAGAATAGTTTTATTTAGCTAAGACCATTCATCATGTTCACTATTATATTCATGTGTCTGTGGCTTTCACTAGGTGAGTTAACATTGACTTTTTGTATAAATATTGCATAAATATTAAATGTTGAATTAATGATTAAGTAGTCTGTGTGGTGTTAGAAAAAAGCAGAATGTGAGACTTATTTAACTGTTGCTTGATCCAAACATGTAATGGTTAAAAACATTATGTTCTCTTCTCTATGACAGGTGACTCCATGGCAGATTCAATAGAGCCACTTTTCCCTCATAAAGATATAGGTGAAGGTGATAATGTTACTTTGTCCTGCAGTTACAAAAAATTCAGTGGTACAGTAAACTACCTGCACTGGTACAGGCAATATCCAAAATCTACACCCAAGTTCCTTCTTTTTATTGATCCAAGTGGATTTAAAAGTAACTCCATCCCACCACGTCTGTCTGCTGACATTGATAAAAATGGTAAACAAGTGGATCTGCTCATCTCCTCTGCTGCTGTATCAGACTCTGCACTATACTACTGTGCTCTGGAGCCCACAGTGACAGGAAATCCATCTGCACTGTACAAAAACCTTGACCCGGTTTTTATTGTGATACTGGAGCCTGCTCAACAGCTAAAGTTCAAAATGCATGGTAGGAGACCAGGAAACCTGCTACTTTTTAGCGTATTCTCTCTTTCTCTTTCCCTCTGGGTAAAATAGCTCTGACCCGTCAAAGCATGGACAAGGCCTGTGCTGTGGTATCTGGAACCAAGAAGTAAAGTTGCAAAGTAGGGCCTCCATGGATTGGACTTGTTTGTCCAGCACATCCCCCAGACGCTCAATTGGATATAGATGTGGAATTTGGAGGCCAAGTCAACACTTTGAACTCTTTATGTTCCTCAAACTATTCCTGAACAATTCTTGCAGTGTGGCAGCATTAACCTGCTGAAAGAGGCAACAGCATTTAGGGCATACCGTTGCCATGAAGGAGTATACTCGGGCTGCAACAATGTTATATAATATATATGTGGAATTTGGAGGCCAAGTCAACACTTTGAACTCTTTATGTTGCTCAAACTATTCCTGAACAATTCTTGCAGTGTGGCAGCATTAACCTGCTGAAAGAGGCAACAGCATTTAGGGCATACCGTTGCCATGAAGGAGTATACTCGGACTGCAACAATGTTATATAATAACATCCACATGAATGCCAGGACCCACGGTTTCCCAGCATAATATTGCCCAGAGCATCACACTGTCTCCCCCAGATTGCATTCTTCCCATAGTACTTATCCTCCCCATGTATGTAATGCACATGCGCCCAGCTGTCCACATGATGTAAAAGAAAATGTGATTCACCAGACCAGGCCACCCTCTTCCATTACTCCATTCCAGTTCTGATGCTCATGTGCCCATTGTATCTGCTTTCAGCAGAAGACAGGGGTCAGCATGCTGTGTGGTCTGACACCTTTCTATCATAGCCACCATTAACTATTTCAGCAATTTGTGCTACAGAAGCTATTCTGTGGGACCAGATGGCTAGCCTTCGCTCCTCATGCGTATCACTAAGCCTTGGGAACTCATGATCCTGTCCCCAGTTCTTCCTTGGACCAATTTTTGTAGGTAATATCCACTGCATACTGGGAACACCCCACAAGACCTTTTGTCAAGGTCGCTCTGATACTTAAATTTTTCCTGCTTCAGACACACAAAATTTGAGAAGGTTATATATATATATATATATATATATATATATATATATATATATATATATATATATATATATATATATATATATATATATATATATATAATCACTTTGTCAAAGCACACAGCAAATTGTTATGTTTATGGAAACCTCGATATCTTAGCTCAGGATGGTCCTAGCTCCTTGGAACAAAAAACTGATTTCTGAAGCACATTTCAAGGTACATTTGCATTTTACATATACTTGTTCCTCATGCTTAGAACTTATGTCCAACTTATGATTGACTAAAAGGGTGCCAATAATTGTTGCACGCCTGTATTTAACAAAGATTCTTATTTTTGATAAACCTCGGTTTTTTGTTTGCAATTGTTTTATATCAATGAGATCAAAAGATTAAACAATAAAGACAATTGTTCTCATATTTAACAAGGGTGCCAATATTAGTGGAGGGCACTGTATATTCCACTGGTTACAGAGCTAGGGCTAGTAGAAATCTGGGTAAAAGCCAACTTTATTCATGCAGTTTGAGAAATGAACAGATGTAATATAAGCATAACAAATAATGGTAACTCTTTACATTAAGGTTCCCTTTGTAAAGCATTTATAAAGGTATTCAATAATGTGTAATAACTCATTTACAATTGAATTTTAAATCACTGATAGGCAGCTAGAACTGCATGAATAAAAAAGGTGACTAATGAATACCTGCCAAATAGTGATCCATATTTAATTCACATGTTATAAATGCGTAATAAATGTATTTATTCATACTTATTTGACTCAAATCCAGATTCATGATTATCATGATGTTAATTGCAAAATGAATGTTATAGTGAGACTGAAGAGTGTTGTATTGTTTTTTCTTATTCTAATATCTCACGACTCATGTCACTTTTCCAATCATGTTGCCTACCACACTGAAAAAATAAATATATATATTGTCCCTAATTACATTCAACGTTATTAAATTGTACTCATTTAATTAATTAGAAATATATAAATATATATTAATTGTTTTTTTATGCATATCACATGTGTTTTGAACCAAGTTATGTGAATTAATTAAAGTCAGTTAGAAAAAAATATGATGGTTTCATTTGAGGCCCTCTTTGCACGTGCGTATTAATATAACACATGAGCAGTTTCCTTGGTATTTCTGGTACCACACGGTGTGAATTGAAGACCATTCCACTTATGGAGTTTCATCATACCATCAATTTGCCCAGTAAGTAAGATGTATTTCATATTATGCAGTACCATTCATTACAGTAAACAGTCTGTTGATTGATTAAAGAAAATATTAGTGCTGACTCATAATATAATATGCTAAACATTAAAGCATTCACATTGTAAGTTACAGAGTTTTTTTGTAGTGTAGGTCAACATTGCACGTGAAGTCACATGCATGTGAGTATGCATGCATTTGTAGCATGTGTGAGAGATTGTGCCTGCTTGTACTTTGCCAGTGAACGATTGTGTGTGTGTGTTCACTGTAGAATGTTTTTACTATGTGACGAATTTCCAGTTTTATTCCTATTGGATCACAATATAGTGTTGGGATTTATAAATCTTTTCAGAGACACAGCAAGCTCACGATAGACTTCGGAAATGTGACGTCAACCAAAGAGACACAAGGCATTCTGGGACTTTAGGACACGGAAGCATGGTAGAGACTGAGTAGTACCAGAGTTAGACAATGGTGTTTGCATTATTTAACTTCAAAATACACTGAAATGGTAAATCCTTGTTGTGTTTTCGACTGCCATACCATTCGCATGACTGCAGTGGAAACAATATTGAAAATGGAGTGCGATTTTTCAGCATTCCAGCTTGGAAGCAACACAAAAGAACTCATGTCGCTGAGTTAACAAATGGCATGGGTAGCAGCTGTTGTCGTGGAAAACAATCTTTCCAGCCTAAGTCAAAAACTTCAGAGACAGCGAGATAGTAGATGTCAAAAAGTAAACAAACTTTATTTAATCAATAAAGTTAGACAGGCTGTGGAAAGTCTAAAATATGCAAATACACACAGCCCTTTTTTATACTTATCTCCACAGCGTAATCATCTTACGCAGGGTTTTTGCCTTTCCTCATTAAAAGAGACCAATCTTCTTCACCACAATTAATTATTCATGTCTGTATGTTATCTTAAATTTGTGGAGCAAGCGCAGGTAGTTGTTTTTCTTGAAATGGTGTTAGGAAGACATGGTTTCTTTTTTTTTTTTAAAAAAAAAAAGGTTTCACTCAGTCAGAGTCTTTAGGGTTTTTTTGTTTCTCCGTGACCTTGACCAACACTCCCTTCTTTGGCTGAAACCTACCTCCCCTCCTAAGGCTCTATCCTAACTCGTTAATTGGTATCTGGCCTCACAGTTATTTACTTCTGTGGAGGAAGATATAGGCTGGTACAGAAAAACAATTATTGTACAGTAAGGCACAGAATTCATCTAACTCAATAGACACTTAGAATATAACATGATCAAACATTATTCTGTGGCTTTAGATGATTTTTCTAAATATAGATGATACATATAGGTTATGCTTATTAATTAATATTGATTATTTGATTATGTGTAAGTAACAATTCTAAATGTTGGTTATACATATTGAATATACTTCATTAACATAACCAAATGGTATTTACACATATTGATTATACTTCATAAATATTTTCTGTATTGTAAGACAAACAAACATCACATTCAGCAATATTTCCCGACACACGTTCATGTGTTCATGGCATTTTCACACAGGGAAGTTATTATACAATCACCTATAACTTTTATTTGGTTACGGCTAGTAATGTAAATGTGCTGTAGAGTTGTTTCTACACAGCTAACTTTGTACAACTAGCTGGCTCCATAGATACATAACAAATAAAATAAATTCTGTCCTTTTTTCAGGCAAACCAGACTATGAAATGCTAGAGTGTCATCCTGACTGGATACCGTCATTACACCTCGGGCACACAGATGTCAAAGCAATGATGATGCTGCACCAACAGAGGTCAGAAATGGATGATGCTGCACCATCAGATGAAGCACCAAAGGATAACATTGGAGAACAGCACAACTGATTTAAAATCATCAATCAGTTACCAATCAAAAAACAATGTCTAATAACTTATTATTATGTTTCTTTTTATTTGAATATAGGGTATACAAAGAGATGACTTCTTGAAAGACCTGGCAAACACCACCATGGCTATTTCTGTCATTAGAAAGGAAGGAGGAGATCTTGGACACTTTTGAATTGTTGTTGATGGGGTCATAATTCTTGACCACATCAGATCTGTTGCAGTGATGTGGGGTGCAATCTATGTCCTTAATTTGGCATACCTAAAAGAGCTCAAATACTACTGTGAATTTATTCAGAAAGTCCTTATGCAGATGAATTCTGAAAGGTTCTTCCCTACAGTTCTAGGACTGAAAAACTAAATAAGTTTTGTAATTTTACTACAGGCACTGATGTTCAGGTTCATACTATACAAACTGCAATTTGTTACATGAAATGTCAGCACTTTGTTGTTAACTGTTGCTATTACTATATTGTGGCTGGTTACTTATGTGGCCAATTTAACAGTTGTATAGTTTAAGCACTGTTGGTTCAATGATGCACAAACAAATGTTATGTAGCCTTTTTCCACCTGTGATTTTTTTACTTTTTGTGGTTATTTTATGAATGGGCAATTTGTTCTTATAAATGTCTGAAGTGTTTTAGCAGTTTTTTAAATGCAGTTTTTGCATTAAAAAAGTGTATTGCGCAGTCCGTACAGGATTTCACAGAACCATTTATTTATGAGCTATAAATGTTAGTAGCCTGTGAAAGAGCCCCTTAATGTAAAGTGGATGCCTGTGGACCATTTATTCATGACTTATAAACGTTAGTAATCTGTGAAAGTGCACCTTAGTGTAAAGTGGATGCCTGTGAGCCAATAATTCATGAGTTATAAATATCAGTAACCTGTGAGAGTGTATCTTAATATAAAGTGGACGCCTGTGAACCATTTATACATGAGTTATATACAGGTGTCCACTTTACATTAATGGCTCACTATTTGGCAGGTATTTCATTAGCGTGACACTTTTTATTCATGCCATTATAACTGCCTATCAATGATTTATATTGCACTTGTAAATGAGTTATTACTCATTAATGAACACCTATATAAATGCTTTACAAAGGGAACCTTAATGTAAAGTGTTACCCAAGTAATAATAATAATAATAATTATTATTATTATTATAACATGTATTGGTATGTAAAAGAGCGTGTGTGTGTGTGTGTGTGTGTGTGTGTGTGTGTGTGTGTGTGTGTGTGTGATTGTGCCCTGCGATGGATTGGCTTGCCAGTCCAGGGTGCTCCCCGCCTTGTGCCCCATGCCCCCTGGGATAGGCTACAGGTCCCCCACAACAAAGTAAGGATAAGTGGTACAGAAAATTATTACTGAATTATTATATAGGATTACTGAAAAAAACATCGAAACTACAGAGGTTAAATCTTGGGAGATAAAACAGCCTCTAACTCCAAAAGATATGTTTAAGAGGTGAAGTCGGATGCAGTGGGTTGATCAGCAACAGTGTAATAGTTCTGTGTTGTACTGGTGAGGCTTGCTGATATTGTGAAGTGATTATCTGTACAAAGTTATGGTAAAACAGCAGCACTTCCTGGGTGTGACCTTCTAGAAACGTGTTCCCTCATCTGTAAAGTTCAGCACATACAGCACTATTATACAGAATCCTCACAGAGCTGTGTTCAGAAATGTCTCAACTATACAACTTACTGTACATAGTGAGATACATACCCCTGATTCTCACTGTAACAAAAGGTAATTTATTTTCATCAGTTAATTTATTGTGTTAATTCAGAACCATGTTTGAAGCATTATGGTATTCCTTTCTGAAGATGATGTTTTGGTTTGTTTACAAAAATACTTCACAGATTTATTTCTTTATGTTCTTCTTTACAACAGGCAGTTTTGCAGATGAAATCTGGCCGACAGATGAAGATGCCAACATTGTCAGGCATGAAAAAGACACTGTTACTTTGAAATGTTCATATGAGTCAAGCAGTGAATACATTTATCTTTACTGGTACAAACAATATCCTAAGAGCTCACCACAGTTTTTACTGTATAAAGGCGCAAGGTCATATAGTTCTCATGAGCGCAAGGCCACTGACACTCGATTAGAGACAAAAACAAGCGGAGACTCTACTGAACTTACTATAAAAGGTCTAAAGCTCTCAGATTCTGCACTCTATCACTGTGGTCTCAGAGTAGGATCACAGTGATACAGAGTCAATAAAAGGCTGTACAAAAACCTAAAAATGGTTTATATCAAATTTCTTAAACCAGTGAAGATTAAAGTAACTCCCTGCCAACTTGTTAACCACAGAGACAAACAACATTTGTGGTAACATATGCAGCTGAAAGAAAAAGAGGAATAAAGAACACAACAACTACATATTAATCACTGTGAATTCACAAATCTACATTTTTCATTTTCCAAAATATATTTTAATGACACGTCAGGTTTTCCCCACAACCCACTGTAATCAATTTTCATTCATTTGCTCATTTGTGTGTTATGCATGTAGGTGTGTGTGTACAAACAAATGTGAGTTTGATTGTAAAGATAGAGATATATAAGAAAACTTTCAGTGGAATTTGCTTTTACTTGTTTCACGACAAGATCTGACTGTGAAGAGCTTTGTTGAATAAGGGTCATGTTTATATATAAGTATTATCTAAAACATAGTTCTGTGAACAATTGATGATGACTCCAGCCTTTTTAGCTTTTAGTAACTTGAGCTCAAACTTGAACAGGGGTACATGGCACTGTGAAGCAGCAATGCTACCTTCTGCCTCCAACTCACAGTTCATCAGGCCTGAAAAGTGGAAATTAAACAACATTTTGACATTTGTAATTTGTTCTTGGTGGATATTTGTATTTGCATAGGAAGTTATGATATACAATCACTTTTAAGAGTAGCTTCACTTTTGGTTTTCTGTGCACTGTCCTTAGTCAGGAGATGTGAACTGTTAAATCTGCCTGAATACTACATTTCATTGGATACTAAGATTATAATCATGCTGCTGATGCACAACAAGTTTGGCCTATTAATACCACTAGAGACACACCCAAAACTGGTGAGAACTTTTTGCAGCCTCACAAATATAATTTTATAAAAAAGCATGAAAATGGTTACACAGACTTCTTTGACATGTTTAATAATAAATATATAATATCCATCCATGTTCTGTACTGCTTATCCTACACAGGGTCATGCCTGGAGCCTATCCCAGGGGACCCGGCCCACAAGGCAGGGGTGCCAACCCATCACAGGGCACAATCACACACATATTCCCACACCACGGACAATTTGGAAATGCCACGTATTTGGACGGGGGGAGGAAACCAGAGTACCCGGAGGTTGTGGGAGAACATGCAGGATTCAAACCCCCAACCCTGGCGGTGTGAGGCAAACGCTATGTAACCACTAAACCACCATGCCCCCCACTAAATAAATAATATAGAAAATACTAAAATACGAATAAGAAAACGAAAAGAATAAGAAAGAAAACAGCATTTCCACCTTACATTTCCAGGGTCAGTTAGCCCAGTGATGGAGTGGTGTCCCTTCCATGATGAACTTCTTACACCCAGTGTTAGGCTCCAGATCCACTGCATCCCTGAACAGGACAAAGCCGTTACTGAAGATAAATAAGGGATGTGCTCAGAAAACCTTCTATTAGTGAACTGTGTAATATCATAATATTCACAAAAGTCAACATAAACACAATTAACAACAACACAATTAAACTGTATTATCAGGATTTTACTTCATTTCTCTCATTAATGGATTGCTACACCACATATGTAATATCAAATTAAATGAGGTTTGCGTTTACAGAATTATAAGCTTAGGGACTTATGAAAGAATTGACATGACTACACCTAATTATATGAGGGTGGGGCTAGATGTGTACAGAGACAGCACTGCCATTCATATCTACTAAGACACTCAGAACAAAAATGTTAATCTTCTTCTCTGTTTTCATAGCAGTTACCCATGTTGGTAAGTCATTTATGTTATTTTAGGTGATTTTATTTTCATATTTTAAAAAAGTTCATTTTCAATGTTGAATGTAGCTGTATTAGGTCATGATACAGACATAGACAAAAATTATTTTTATGAGAGATCTGAACTTACATTGAGGTAAACCATGTTACTTATCCACTCTGTAACACCTGTTATAAATATAAATAAGTATATATTATACATGACATACAAAATTCCATTTTAATGTTTTAAGTAAGTAACATTAAACTGTTATTCAAGCAGAGGCTGGTGATGAGCACATTAATCCAGTCCAAACTATCATCACTTCACTTGAAGGCAACAACACCAGACTGATCTGCAAATATGATGAATCAGCTTACAGTCTCCACTGGTATCGACAAAAACCTCAATCAGGACCAGAGTTTCTTCTGCTGATTCAAAAATCCACAGAGTTTATTACTAGGGCTAAAGAACCTCACCCAGGGCTATCCATCAAACTTCATAAAAATGAAAGCATAGTAGTTTTGGACCTCTCTTCTGCTTCAATATCAGACTCTTCACTATATTACTGTGCCATGGAGCCCACAGTAACAGGAAACCCATCTACACTGTACAAAAACTCCTTCTTAGGAGAAAAGTAAATTGTTGAAAATTTTTGTCAGGAGGGGGAGCTATTTGGCTTTTGTCATTCAAATAAATTTTCCTTTTTCAATTTCCAGTCTTTGATGTTGGAGCAACTTTGAATTTCTATGCTGATTGTGCTTGCATAATCTTATTTTAAAAAATGTAGATCACCTTTCCGGACATTAAGAAAGTTTATTTCTTTAATTAACTTCTTATGACCAGAGTTGTCCATAATACCATAACACATACTGTAATACCCAAAACGTCCCAACAAATTTATGCTGTTTGTGTTTATATATATATATATATATATATATATATATATATATATATATATATATATATATATATATATATATATATATATATATATATATGAATTAATTATTTAAAAAGAGATACTTTGAGGTAATATACTACAGAATATACTGTATGTGCAAGCTTATTAAAATATATATTAATGAGATGAGTTTAATAGTGAAATGCTTTCATTTAAAAATGGTAAATGTATTCACTCATGGCCATTGTTAACTGCTGTGTATATACATTTGATGTGTTCACTGTGCGAGCTTATAGGCTTTACTGTAATATGCCAGGAAAAAAACACATTAAGATAAATAATGTAATTGCAAATGAGTGAGAAAGGAAAAATAAAATATAAGTAAGAACAGTACAAAGTACAATACAATAAAAGGCCAATACATTCTCATCCATTAAGCACAGTATAGAGGTGAAACTCAAGAAAGTACATACAGTGCCCTCCACTAATATTGGCGCCCTTGGTAAAAATAAACAAATAAGGCTCTGAAAATTTGTATTATTGTTTAACCTTAAGATCTTTTGTTTAGAAAATTCACAAAAATACTCTTCTCTCTATGATATCAAACAATTGAAAACACAACACAGGTTTCTCCAAAAAACATCTTTGTTAAATATAGGTGTGCAAGAATTATTGGTACCCTTTTAGTCCATACATTGTGCTACCTCCATTTAGCAAGATAACAGCTCTGAATCTTCTCCTATAATGCCTGATGAGGTTGGAGAATACATTCAGTTCACCATGCAGGTTTTCTATGGGTTTCATTCAATTGTTACGGCTCTATCTCATGCTCTGTCTTCCATGTCTGGCTCTCCGCTTGCGTCGCAACTCCTATTACCACTATGGAAAGCCAAAACACCCTCTGTGAATCCAAGGAGCCAGTATGGGGTTCCATTGCACCAAAAACAGAGAGCAGCTCTCAAGCATATAAAGAGCTGCATGAGGTGATTACTAGGGCAGTTGAAAAACTAAATATAGACTGGCCCGGAGAAGATAAAGTGGTTTGTAGCAGGCTGGATGAGTGCTTCCTTCCCAATGAAAATAAATCTCTCACACAGCAGAAAACTCCCCTTCTTTCCAGAAGTGCACGCTTCTGGGGGAAACCATACACTAGCCATATTTAAAACCCCGCAATGTCTGATTACTCAGCCGTCCTGAGGAGTGAGCAGCACGGCTATTTAGCTATGCCAAAGGTGGAGGAGGCACTTATAAGCCACCTCTATCCATCAGCGGCATGTAATTTAGCGGGGCCGGCTTTGACCTCCAAGCCATGTAAGGCCACCTCGGTGTTGGTGGGCAATGCCTATGAGGTCTTGCTTGTGGGTCACTGCATACAATGGCAGTGTTGCAGGCCTACCAAGCAGACCTGCTAAGTGAGCTCGACACTGGGAAGGGAATTCTCCCTCATCTGGAGTGGCATATACATCGCCTGGAAACATAGGCCATATTTCTAGCACTCAAATTCTTTCTTCCTCAATTGAGAGGCCACCATGTGTTAGTTGTAATAGACAACACAGCAGTGTATCAACCACCAGGGAGGGTTATGTTCACAGCCACTGTTCAGGCAGGCGCAACTAATTCTTTTCTGGGAAGAGGGAAGGTTCTTGTCAGTGAGTGCAATATACATTCCAGGCAGCTGAAAATGTGGGGGCAGACATCCTTTAAGGCAGGCCCAGGGGTTGGAGGCTCCATTCACAAGTCGTGCAGTCCATATGGAGGAGGTTCAGCCAAGCGGAAGTTGCCTCCAAAGAGACAACACACTGCCCGCTGTGGTCCGCACTTACTCCTCCCGCACCATTAGGGCTGGATGCTATGGTGCACATGTGGCCGAGTTCGCCAAGACTGTGTACGTCTGCTGCTAGTAGCACCTTATTGGCCAGCTCAAATATGGTTCTTAGCGATAGTATGCCTTCTAGACAGCACTCCTTGGGAGATTCCCATCCACAGGGATCTTCTGTCTCAAGTCAGAGGCCATTATAATATATATATATATATATATATATATATATATATATATATATATATATATATATATATATATATATATATATATATTTATATATTTTTATATATTTAATTTGACAACACTGAAGAAATGACACTTTGCTACATGTAAAGTAGTGAGTGTACAGCTTGTGTAACAGTGTAAATTTGCTGTCCCCTCAAAATAACTCAACACACAGCCATTAATGTCTAAACCGCTGGCAACAAATTCCGTTTGTACTTCGTCTTTCATCTGTCCCACGCCTTCTGGATAGTTCGTCCGCACTTGTCTCCGCCCAGGTATTGTAACAAATATTGGCACCCTTGGTAAATATGAGCAAAGAAGGTTGTGAAAAATTGCCTTTATTTTTTAACCTTTTGTTCAAAAAAATTCACAAAAATATTCTGCTCTCAAGGATATCAAACAATTGCAAACAACACATGTTTATTAAAAAAAAAATCTTTGTTAAGTATAGACAATGCATGTTATGTTAAGTATAGACAATGATTGGCACTACTATGAATTCATCTGAGAAAAATATATTTGAAGTATATTTCCATTGATATTTTATTTTTTTTAGTACACTTGGGTGACGAGGAATAGTAAATTGATCAACCATGTCTTCCTGTTAAACATGGGTATAAATATGAGGTAACACATAGTCATTCGAAATAATGGTTAAGACCAATGAATATAGCTGTGATGTGCAGCAAAAGGTTCTTGAGCTTCACACAATGAGAAGTGGCTATAAGAATATAGCAAAAGCATTGAAAATGCCCATTTCCACCATACATCCACTCATTTTCTGTACCACTGGGTGGCGGGAAACCTCTAGCCTTTCCCAGGCGCATGGGGCACAAGACAGGGGACACCCTGAATGGGGTGTCCATCGCAGGGCACAATCACACACACAGTCACACACCCATTCATACCCTATGGACACTTTCGGACATGTCTTTGTACTGGGGGAGGAAACCAGAGTACCCGGAGAAAAACTCCCAAAGCACGGCGAGAACATGCAAACTCTGCACAATCAAGGCTACTGTGGGAATCGAACCCTCAACCCTGGAGGTGTGAGGCAAACACGCTAACCACTAAGACACCGTTACACCCATTTCCACCATGAGGGCAATAATTAAGAAGTTCCAGTCAACTGGAAATGTTATGAATCAACCTGGAATTGGACGTGTGTCTGTATTGTCTCAACACACTCTGAAGAGGATGGTTCAAGTGGCCAAAAAATCTCAAAGGATCACAGCTAGAGAATTACAGAAGTTAGTTGTGCCTTGCGGTTAGAAAGTCTCCAAAACTACAATCCAAAGTCAAATAAAACACAAAAAATTGTTTGGAAGGGTTTCAAGAAAAAAAGCCTCTACTTTACTCTCATCCAAATACAAGCTCACACATCTTCAGTTTGTCAGACCCTACCGGAACTTCAAATGGGATCAGGTTCTATACAAATTTGTTGAATAAAGGCCAATGTTTCCTTTATACTGCATAATCATTATAATACATAATTGTGTAATACTTTTTCTCACTAGAACTGTGATTCAAATTTTGATGACTAGATATTTTCACAGGTCAATATTTGTAAGACCACAGTTTCCCAAACCTAGTCCAGGAGAACACCCTGTACTGCATATTGTAGTGTTTTCTTGGGGTGTATTTCTTGATAATGCTGGATCATAGTGAATATTGAATTTCTAAACTAAAGACATATGTTACGTATAAGCCATATTTGCAAGTGTTTCCCAAAAGCCTTCATTATCAGAAATTTACCAAACATGACGCTAGTTCTTTACTGATTCTTTCCCAGCCAAGTGTGGCCAAAGAGGCTAAGTGTAAATTTAATAGATGTTTTAGTGATTTAAACTGCAAAAATAGACATTGATAGACAGTATTATAAATGGTGGATGATGGCATAAGTGTAATAATTTAACATTAGAAATAATACAAACAGAAATTACATTCTTTGGAAGAGACAGAATATGTTATTATTATACTCTAAATGGCATGTGGGCATGCTTGCAATGCAAGTTGTTCTTAGAAGTACAATATGAAAGGTGTATAAATGTGATAAGGACGGTTGCCCAGAAGAGCAAGGAACCTTTCTGGGATACGAGACTGCTCTCTTCCTGGGATACGAGAACACTTTCCTTCTAGGATACAAGACCGCACTCTTTCTGGGATATTAGAGTGTTCTCTGTCTGGGATGAGTTGAAAGCTAAATGCTAAAGCTACCTCACAAGGCACTAAGGGAGTGTAGCTGACAAACAGCAAATGCCAATAACAAACATGACTGCCATTACCTGTGGAACTAGCATGGGATCTACAGTGAATTATAATGTGATTATGTCATAATTTTCACTAAATATGCGACTGGATACAGTTATCAAGTAAATATTATTGAAATATGGTAAAAGGACAGTGTGTGAATCTGGTGTTACTGTTCCATACCCAACATTTAAATGTTGTTTGTAACAATGCTATTATATATATATAGTATATAGTATATGTAACATATACTATTGAGTATATGTGGAAAATGCGGAGTGTAAACGGCAGTCATTAAAAGCAACCGCAATTAGACACTCTGATGTAAACACTTAGCTCCCTAGTATCTTTGTAATTTGTGTCCAAATATGTATTTATAAACATAGTACAAACCAGTATGAAAACTATGCTAAGCGCTATCTATCTACAACAGCACAATATCTATCTAACTATCTACATAGAGACACACGTAGCAGTATAACAGTTTATTAATTTGTATTTAATATTATTGTGGCTTATTAATGTCATTAGAGAAAGACTGGAGAAAAGAACTTTGATCATAATAGAAAAGAAACAAACATCTTTTAAACAGAATTTAACTAAAAGCACACATAATGTTATGTTGCAGTTTTGTTAAAAATGTAAAATTCTGTTTAGTGTTGGAATGTGGCAAAGTAAAATCAAAGTGTAACAGTAACAGGAAACCCTTAATTGATGTTTATTACAATTTTGTTCTTTGTTACCTTACAGTCTAGTTACAGTAGGGGTATACCATTAAGTCTGGGGCAGATGTTGTGTTCTCTCAATGTACTGTAAATTGGGGAATATCCTCTAGGGGGAGTTGTTCACCAGATGTCCAGATAGACCGAGTGTCTCCTCACTGCAGCCTGTAGCACGATAACATATTGGATTACATCCACTACATACTGGATGTATAACCCCAACCATAACCCTAACCATAACGCTAGTTTTACTTCTTTAAAGGCTTAAAACAAGTAGGCTGTAGTAGATGAGTTTTTCCTGCCATTTAATGTCCCCGACAGCCTCCCATTTAACCACTTGTTAGCAAATGCCATTTCAAGACACGTAAAAGCTTAACAAAATCACAAGTTTGATATTACTGATGTATTTTACGTCATAGAATAAAACATGAATATATCTTACAGTGAGGGAAAAAAGTATTTGATCCCCTGCTGATTTTGTACGTTTGCCCGCTGACAAAGAAATGATCATTCTATAATTTTAATGGTAGATGTATGTGAACAGTGAGAGACAGAATAACAACAACAAAAAATCCAGAAAAACGCATGTCAAAATTGTTATACATTGATTTGCATTTTAATGAGGGAAATAAGTATTTGAACCCCTCTCAATCAGAAAGATTTCTGGCTCCCAGGTGTCTTTTATACAGGTAACGAGCTGAGATTAGCAGCACACTCTTAAAGGGAGTGCTCCTAATCTCAGCTTGTTACCTGTATAAAAGACACCTGTCCACAGAAGCAATCAATCAATCAGATTCCAAACTCTCCGCCATGGCCAAGACCAAAGAGCTCTCCAAGGATGTCAGGGACAAGATTGTAGACCTACACAAGTCTGGAATGGGCTACAAGACCATTGCCAAGCAGCTTGGTGCGAAGTTGACAACAGTTGGTGCGATTATTCGCAAATGGAAGAAACACAAAAGAACTGTCAATCTCCCTCGGCCTGGGGCTCCATGCAAGATCTCACCTCGTGGAGTTGCAACGATCATGAGAACAGTGAGGAATCAGCCCAGAACAACACGGGAGGATCTTGTCAATGATCTCGAGACAGCTAAGACCATAGTCACCAAGAAAACAATTGGTAACACACTACGTCGTGAAGGACTAAAATCCTGCAGCTCCCGCAAGGTCCCCCTGCTCTAGAAAGCACATATACATGCCCATCTGAAGTTTGCCAATGAACATCTGAATGATTCAGAGGACAACTGGGTGAAAGTGTTGTGGTTGTGAGTGTTGTGAGACCAAAATAGAGCTCTTTGGCATCAACTCAACTCGCCGTGTTTGGAGCAGGAGGAATGCTGCCTATGACCCCAAGAACACCATCCACACCGTCAAACATGGAGGTGGAAACATTATGCTTTGGGGGTGTTTTTCTGCTAAGGGGACAGGACAACTTCACCGCATCAAAGGGACGATGGACGGGGCCATGTACCGTCAAATCGTGGGTGAGAACCTCCTTCCCTCAGCCATGGCATTGAAAATGGGTCGTGGATGGGTATTCCAGCATGACAATGACTCAAAACACACAGCCAAGGCAACAAAGGAGTGGCTCCAGAAGAAGCACATTAAGGTCCTGGAGTGGCCTAGCCAGTCTCCAGACCTTAATCCCATAGAAAATCTGTGGAGGGAGCTGAAGGTTCGAGTTGCCAAACGTCAGCCTCGAAACCTTAATGACTTGGAGAAGATCTGCAAAGAGGAGTGGGACAAAATTCCTCCTGAGATGTGTGCAAACCTACAAGAAAGGTCTGACCTCTGTGTTTGCCAACAAGGGTTTTGCCACCAAGTACTAAGTCATGTTTTGCAGAGGGGTCAAATACTTATTTCCCTCATTAAAATGCAAATCAATTTATAACATTTTTGACATGCGTTTTTCTGGATTTTCTTGTTGTTATTCTGTCTCTCACTGTTCAAATAAATCTACCATTAAAATTATAGACTGATAATTTCTTTGTCAGTTGGAAAATGTACAAAATCAGCAGGGGATCAAATACTTTTTTCCCTCACTGTAAGTTTGTGTTAACCACAGACCTAATTTAACAAAAATCGGCATCTTTTTCGCGCATGACACTGATTACTCTCAGAAACCCCTGACTTTTCAGCCACCATTGAAACGGTCTCATGTCCAATAGGCCCAACAGTATGATGTTGGCTGCTGCTGCCATAAGCCTCAACAGTCTCTTGTAGAGACTGGAGGGGATGCCCAGATCCAGCTTTATCTTGCTCAATGTTGTCAAAGCTCTCTGACTGAGAAGTCTGAAAACTTGGGACAGCCTTGGCTAGGGGAGGTCCTTCACTAGTACTGGGGGCTAACTGCCCTAAAAACCTCATGTTCCCTGATATATCCCTAGGAACTGGAAGGAACTGGCTGAACGCCACCATTTGCTGTTTTGCCTCGCAAAACCTGTCAGCGATGGCATTAACTGCTCCTCCAAATAGGCTGGAAGGTTTTACAGGGGCGTCCAGCAAGGAGACCTTATCTTTGTCCTACATCCCTGAGAGGTTGAGCCATAGGTGCCTCTCTGCCACAATCAAGCTACTCATTGAACAGCCGATATGATGGGCCGTTTGTTTGGTCACCCGGAGATAAATTTGTGGCGTAGCGCAGCTCTGCCACTGCCTCGGGCCCAATTCCCTCCCCAGTATCGAGCTCACTCAGCAGGTCTGCTTGGTAGGCCTGCAACACTGCCATTGTATGCAGTGACCCACAAGCAAGACCCACTGCCGCATAGGCTTTGCCCAGCAACACCGAGGTGGCCTTACAAGGCTTGGAATGTAAAGTTGGCCTCCCTAAATTACCTGCCATCAATGGAGAGAGGTGGCTCGCAAGTGCCTCCTCCACCTTTGGCATCACTAAATAGCCATGCTGTTCACTCCCCATGATGGCTGAATAATCAGATCACCGGTTCTGGGGTTATAAACACAGCTAGTGTATGGTTTTCTCCAGATGTGTGATATCTCATCATTCACTTCTGGAAAAAAGAGGAGTTTCCTGCGATGTGAAGGAGATTTATGTTTATTTTCACCGGAGAGGAAGCGCTCATCCAGCCTGTTACGAGCCACTTCCTCTTCCCCGGGCCAGTCTATATTCAACTTTTCAACTGCCCTAGTAATCACCTCAAGCAGCTCTTAATTTTGCTGTCAGTTTTTGGTGCAATGGCACCCTCTACCAACTCCTCGGAGTCAGCGAGGGTGTTTTGGCTTTCCATAGGGGAAGAAGGAGTCACGACACAAGCTCCAAAGTCAGGTGGAGGGCTGGACCTGGAAGACAGAGCAAGAGATAGTGCAACACTCGTCTCTGGCTCCTCTTCAAAATCCATACGAGAGCCCCAGGACCTGAGCCGCCTGGCTGCCTCGGCAGCGGTCGGCCCAGATCCGCGAGGCTCTGAAATCCAACTCCCTTCAGATGAGAAGAGAGCAAGACGCGAGCGGAACTGCCTAATCGTGAAATGTTCACAATGCTGACAGACCCCTCGAGGGCTGCTGTCGCATGCTGCATGCCCAAACACTTCACGCAGAAAGCGTGACTGTCTCCTCCCGTGATGAAATGGGAGCAAGGCGTAAAACAGTTTCTGAATTCTTTCTCACTCATTCTTTCTTTCTCTTTTCTTTTCTTTTTAAAAAGGGATAGAAAAGTTTAGAGATTTTGAGAAAATGTAGAGAAGAAATGATGTGTCTTTTTGTCACACAAACAGACATGCAGTCTCGCTGAAGATAATAAGGCTGGCGGCATGGTTCACAGGTGCCATATATATATCATGCGATGCGCTTAATTGCGATCATGGCAGGCCTATAAGTAGAGGCATGATTTTACACAAGCTTCAGATACTGGTCCCATGCGCAAGAGCGCTCCCATACTGTTAAGCTAAACGCAATGACGAATTTCCCTTTGAAAGGGAACTCAAAAGCTTCGCAATTTAGCATCATCTATGCCTTTAGATGAGACTGACCGAATGTGATGCTGATCTGATGAAATCTCTAGGAGGAGTACATTAAAGTACGAGGCCTGGAAATGCAAAAAACGGAGCAAAAATTATAGAGAAAAATCAAAATGGCTAAATTCCTGTCTAGTTTAGGGTATGGATTCAAGAGACGTTTTTGTACGCATTGGCAATTACACATGTTTACCGAGTTTCTTCGGAATTTCGAATTTTTACCGAGGCACACATTGGTGAATTTAAATGACCAAATAAACATATCCTTTTGCCATACTTTAATAAGTGTGCCAAATATACTGAGTTTTCGAGCATTCCAACGGTGTCAAATGTGCATTTAGAACATAGGAGGCGCTATAGACCTTATGAGGCACAAATATGATAAAAATCCAACATCACATCAATTAAGGTCGTAAGCCAAATGCATATGCAAAGTTTCATGGATATTCAGCCATGTTAAGTCTCTCAAAACACCGCAGGAATCTTTGAAAATCCAACATTTTATCCAACATGGCCGACTTCTGACTTCCTCAGATACAACCATGCGAATTTTGTCGCACTTGATGAGAGCAGTGACTGTGGTAAATCTCGTTCACATCAGAGCAACTTCATCCCGAGCATTGCTTGCATTCGAGGGCACTGTGGAGCTCCTCGACCACACCTATGCCCATGCCCTACATAACTATTAAATTTTCAATGGTTCTGACGCATCTGCCAAGTTTTGTGACTTTTTCCACATTTATATGTTGTTAGGAGTGTATCATGATGTAAAACATGTAATTTCCAGTTGCCAGCAGGTGATGCTATGACTATAACTGAATATTGGCATGTAGATATCTTCAGGCTGGGACATTTGTCAAACATTTGTCAAACACGTGAAGTTAAAATTAGTATAATACTTACATTTTGTTAGCCTGTTGCCAGCAGGTGACACTATGACTATTACTGAATATTGGCATGTAGATGTCTTCAGGCTTGGACATTTGTCAAACACGTGAAGTTTGGAGCAGATTGGACGTCCTATGTTTAAGTTATAACAACTTCCTTTTTCATGGTGGAACATAGAAATTTGTGAGAGCGCCACGCACATGTCGTGCAGCGAAAACTCAAAAGCTTCAATATTTAGCATCATCTATGGCTTTAGATGAGACTGACTGAATGTGATGCCGATCTGATGAAATCTCTAGAGGAGTATGTTAAAGTACGTAGCCTGGAAATGGCAAAATCAGATAAAAATTTTTTAGAGATAAATCAAAATGGCTGACTTCCTGTTGAATTTAGGGCATGAGTTCAAGAGACTTTTTTGTACGTATTGGCAGATTACACATGTTTACCAAATTTCCTATATGTAGGTGAAACATACCGCGAGACACACATCGGTGAAATTTTGTAGGTGGCGCTATCAAGCCATTTTGCCACACCTAAGTTAAATGACCAAATTGCTATCATTTTGCCATGCTTTAATAAGTATGCCAAATATCCTGAGTTTTCGAGCACTCCAAAGGTGTCAAATGTGCATTTAAAGCCAAGGGGGCGCTATGGAGCCTATGAGGCACAACTATGACAAACTCAACAGCACATCAATTAATGTCATAATACTTTAAGTCCAACTTAAGTCTCTCAAAAAAACACGAGAAAATTAGAAAATCCAACATTTCATCCAACATGGCCGACTTCCTGTTGGGCGGAGTCAGATACAACCATGTGACCTTTGTCGCACTTGATGAGAGCAATGACTATGGTAAATCTCGGGCACATTGGAGCAACTTCATCCCGACAATTGACTGCATTCGGGGGCAATATGGAGCTCCTCGGCCATGCCCATGCCCTACGTAACTATTAACTTTTCACCGGTTCTGACGCATCTGCCAAGTTTCGTGAGTTTCCGGGTATGTTTAGGCCCTTAAAATCACACGAATGCATGAAAAAAAAATAAAATAAAATAATAAAAAAATAAAATAAAATAATAATAATAATAATAAACACCGGGAAAATAATTGGGCCCTGCACCTCCGGTGCACGCGCCCTCCGGTGGACACCGGAAGCGCGGCATCTTCAGTGATCAGGACCTAATAATAATAAACACCGGAAAAACAATAGGGCCCTGCACCAACGGTGCATGCACCCTCCAGTGGACACCGGAAGCACGGCCCCTTCGGTGCTCGGGCCCTAATAATAATAAACATCGGAAAAACAAATGGGCCCTGCACCTCCGGTGCATGCGCTCTCCGGTGGACACCGGAGGTGAGGCACCTTCAGTGCTCAGGCCCAAATAAACATGCCAAAAACAATACGGCCCTGCACCTCTGGTGCATGCGTCCTCCGGTGGACCCCAGAGGCACGGGACCTTCGGTGCTTGGGCCCTCTCAGCCAGGTGCACATTGGGGCTGCTCTGCCAGGGGAATGCCATTCCATTTTTTACCACTTTTTAGCACTTATATGTTGATAGGAGTGTATCACGATGTAAAACATGTAATTTCTTGCAGGCAGCAAGTGGCACTATGACTATAACTGAATATTGGCATATAGATGTCTTCAATCCAGAATTAGTATAACACATATGAAGTTTGCTGCAGAATGAACATTGAGTGTCTGAGTTAGTGTAAATCATGTCACTTCCTTTGGCAGCAGGTGGTGCTATGACTATAACTGAATATTGGGATGTATATAAGCTCCGGGCAGGTTTTGAACAAAACATGTGAAGTTTGGAGCAAATTGGACATTGTATGTTTGAGTTATAACAAGTTCCTGTTTCAAAGCAGTAATAGCATGCTTTAGCCCTTAGCCAAGTGTTGCTAGCATGTTCTAACATGTTTCTAGCATGTAGCTACCATGTTTAGAATTTGCTGGCATATTTATCGTGTAAAATATGTAACTTCCTGGTGCCAGCAGGTGGCAGTATAATGTTCAATGAATATTGGTATGTAGACACATTCAGTGCAGGATTAGTATCAAATATGTGAAGTTTGGTGCAGATAGAACATTGAGTGTTTGAGTTAGTATAAATCATGTCACTTCCTGTTGGCAGCAGGTGGCGTTATAACTATAACTGAATATTGCCATGTATATAGCCTCAGGCCAGGTTTTGTACAAAACATGTGAAGTTTGGTGCCGATTGAAGATTGTATTTCTGAGTTAGTATATAATATGTCAGTTCATGTTGCCAGCAGGTGGCGCTTTGACTATAACTGAACATCGGCATGTAGATGTCTTCAGGCCAGGACTTTTATCAAACTTGTGAAGTTTGGAGCAGAATGGACATTGTATGTTTGAGTTATAACAACTTCCTTTTTCATGGCGAAACATTAAAAGTTTTGCAATTTAGCATCATCAAGGCCTTGAAATTAGAGTAACCGAATATGATGTGATCCAATGAAATCTCTAGGGAGTTCGTTAAAGTATGAGGCCTAGAAATGGCAAAATCTGAGCGAAATTTTAGAGAAAATTCAAAATGGCTGACTTCCTGTTGACTTTAGGGCATCAGTTCAAGAGACTTTTTTGTACATATTGGCGGATTACACATGATTTCGTACAAGTAGGTGAAACTTATTTCAAGGCACATTCATTTGCGATTCATTTGAGAACAGGATAATAATAATAATAATAATAATAATAATAATAATAATAATAATAATAATAATAATAATAATAAATATTTTTCTCTTAAATTTTTGCTCTGTTTTTTATACTTTAACAGACTTCTCATTTGTTATGATTAAGAATTCATAGTTGAATCAATGAATGCAAGTTGTCCAGTCCCTGACGCAGCAAAGAAACTGCAAACCATAACATTTCCACCACCTGTCTTTGGTCTAGATATGAGAGGGGTATAAATAAGAAAGGTTCTGCCTGCACTTCTTAAGCAGATTCTAATCACTGGCACCCAGTCTTGAACACATGATTGTAATTTTATGGAATGGAAGGTTTGATAAATGTAGGGGTGTACTTACTCTTTCCATATGGCAGATCTCTTTTTCTTGATTTAAATTGTGAAAATTGATACAAAATGCCAATTTTATGTGTCATTTATACAGTCCATCAATGTTATTAAAAGGCACTGTTTCAAAGAGGATCAAAAGTTTGCTTGCCCAAATATATATAAAAAAGCCAACAATTTAAACGGGGTGTACTTATTTTTTTACATGACTTTTTAATAATTTATTGTTTTTATTGATTAAAATAATAAATTATTAAACATTGCATAATTTTCCTGGTTATAGTTTGATTTTGCTTAAAATGTCCTCAGGACAGGTTTCCCATGTGAGGCTGGATGTACAATCAGAATTCAGCAGCAACTCAACAATCTGACAGCAACACTGGTGACACTGTAATGTGATGCTGTGGGGTGGAGCTTTATGAAGCTTTATTATTTGAACATATTATTGTACAGAAAGACCTCAGACTATTTTCAATTACACCCTTCATCATGCTCACTATTATATTCATGTGTCTGTGGCTTTCACTAGGTGAGTTATCAATGACATTTTGCGATTTCATTAATTTTACGTGTTGAATTAGTGATTAATTCTGACTTTTGTATTCATGTGTTGATTATGTAAAAGTTAAAACATTATGTTCTCTTCTCTATGACAGGTGACTCCATGGCAGATTCAGTAGAGCCACTTTCAACTCATAAAGTTGTAGATGAAGATGATAATGTTACTCTGTCCTGCAGATACAAAACAACCAGTGTTACCAACTACCTGCACTGGTACAGGCAATATCCAAAATCTAAACCTGAGTTCCTTCTTTATATTGTTGATCAAAGGGGAGATCTAAGTCTCAACATCCCTCCAAGAATGTCTGCTAAAGTTAACAACAATGAAGAAGTGGATCTGCTCATCTCCTCTTCTGCTGTATCAGACTCTGCACTATACTACTGTGCTCTGGCGCCCACAGTGACAGGAAATCCAACTGCACTGTACAAAAACACGACACACTTTTCTGGTGATTTTGAGAAATTTCCAGGACTTTGTTGAAGGGATTCGCTCTTTCTCTTTCATGATTTATAGAGTTTATACAGTATTGTTGGCACATATTAGATTACTTGGTGACAGTTCATTAATTCACTCATTTATTCATTCATCGTCAGTAACCACTTTTTTTTGTGATCTGGAAAAATGATAAAATGTACTGAGATTATGATCGCTCTGCTGATGCACATCACTGCTACACTGCACAGCTCAAATCACATCTTCAAATTTGCTGATGAAACTACTGTGTTGAGCCTCATCAGCACAATGATGAGTCAAGATAGAGAGGAGGTGGAACAGTTAGACATTATTGTTGACCTCATGTGATCAATCTGTGCTCTTCTGCTGGTGTATTGAAGTATTGAACATGCTAAGAAAAAGCAGTTCTCCAAGCAAGGTAAGGCAAGGAACCAGCTGAAATCCGTAAGTAATTATACTTCCTATCTGTGTAAATTAATATCAGCTGGGTTAGTAAATTGATGGTCTATAAAAAGGCTTTCCGTTACTAAGGTGTCAGACAAGAAACATCTCATGATGGGTAAAAGGGAAGAGCTCTCTAAAGACCTTTGCAACCTTATTGTTGCAAAAGTATATTGATGGAATCGGACACAGATGTATTTCAAAACTTCTGAATGCTCCAGTAAGCATTATTGGGGCCATTATGCGCAAGTGGAAGCAACATTGCTTCGTCATGAACCGGCCATGCACAGGAGCTCCTCACAAGATTTCTGACAAGGGACATAGAAGAATAGTTAGAAGAGTAGCCCAAGAACCAATGACCACTCAGAAAGAGCTCCAGAACACTTGGAGGCAGCAGGTACCATTGTCACAGAGAAAACAATAGGTAATGCACTACACTGCTCACACTCACGCCGTAGGACTCCATTACTAAAGAAAAGGCATGTCGAATCTCATTTCAAGTTTGTTACTACTCATTTGTACAAGCCTATGAAATACTGGGAGAGTGTAGTCTGGTCAGACGAGAGCAAAATTTTACTTTTTGGATGTCATACTACACACTATGATTGGAGAAGAAATGGCACTGCACATCACCCTAAAAACATTATACCAACAGTGAAGTTTGGAGGTGAAGGCATCATGGTGTGGGGCTGTTTTTCATCATATGGTGCTGGCAGACTTCTTATAATTGAAGGAACAATGAATGGAGCACTTTACCAAGAGATTCTTTAGAAGAATCTGCTGCCATCCACCAGGATGATGATGAGATGTGGGTGGACCTTCCAGCTGGACAACGATCTCCAGCATACAGCAAAGGAAACTCTCAACTGGTTTCAGAGAAGAAAAAAAAATCAAGGCTTTAGGATGGACCAGTCAATCACCTGACTTGAATCCAATTGAACAAGATTTAAAGTCAATATGTTTAGAAGAATGCGCCAAAATCACACTTGACAAATGCGGCCGATTAATTTCTTCATACAGGAAGCATCTTGAAGTTGTCCACTAAGTATTAAATAAATTTCAGTTAGCGTGTTCAATATTTTTTTCTTGTGTGATTCCACTGTATTTCACATAACTTTATTTATGGACTTTGATGTTGTGAATTCTTTATATTTCCAGATTTATATTGTGTCCCGGAGGCCCGCCGCAAGGCTATCGAGGAGGAGATCGGCTGAATGCGGGACAACATCATCGAGGAGTCCAACAGCCTCTGGTCCAGCCACATCGTAGTCGTGCCAAAGCCCGATGGAAGTATGCGCCTATCCAATGACTTCTGGAAGCTGAACCAGTTCTTGGAGTTCGACAGCTATCCCCTCCCCCGAGTGGACAACCTACTGGAGCGATTGCGGAGGGCCCGGTTCATATCCACCCTGGACCTGACCAAAGGATACTGGAAAGTGGCCCTGGCCCCAGAGGTGAGACCAAAGATGGCCTTCAGCATGGCAAATGGCCACTGGCAATACCGGGTTCTCCCCTTTGGGCTCCAAGGGACACCCGCAACGTTCCAGCGACTGATGGACATTGTCATGCGTCCCCATCGTGCCTTCACAGCCGCCTACCTGGACAATGTGGTCATTCATTCCTCCACCTGGTCGGACCACCTGTTCCACCTGGGGGAGGTCTTGAAAGAGTTCCGGAAGGCTGGGCTGACAGCCAACCCCAAAATGTGCCACCTGGGGCTGACTGAGGCACAGTACCTCGGGTACTGTATTGGCCAGGGCCTACTAAAGCCCCAGACGAAGAAAATTGAGGCAGTAAGAGACTATCCCCGGCCTACATCAAAAAAACAGGTACGTGCCTTCTTGGGGTTGGCGGGGTACTACCCCAGATTTGTACCTAACTTCTCCTCTGTAGCCTCCCCCTCTCAGATCTTATGGAGAAGGGCCAGCCGGACCGGGTGAAGTGGTCTGCAGAGGAGGAGCGGGCCTTCCAAGCCGTGAAAGAAGCCCTCATCAGCGCCCCATTGCTACGCAACCCAGACTTCGCCCTTCCATTCACCGTGCACACAGACACATCCGAAACCGGGCTTGGCGCTGTTCTCTCACAGACCTTCAGCGGAGAAGAACACCCGGTCCTCTACATCAGTCGGAAGTCCCCAGCTGAGAGGAAGTATGCGGCCGTGGAAAGAGAGGCCTTGATAAAATGGGCCATCGAAGAGCTGCGATACTACCTGGCCGGTCGGCACTTCATCCTGGTGACAGACCACTCCCCACTGCAGAGGATGGCCAAAGCCAAGGACACTAACGCCAGGGTAACCCAATGGTTCTTCTCATTGCAGGATTTCTCTTTCCAGGTCCAGCACCGGGCAGGGACCCACCATGGGAATGCGGATGGCCTCTCATGACGGGATGCACTGTGGGCCAGACAGACTGTGGGTGGCAGTCGGCTCGGAGCTGGGGGCACTGTGGCGATGGGCCAGCAGCTGGCACACAAGAAACAAAGATCGCTCCTTCCATGACTGCCGCCGTGGTCCTGAAGAGACAGACATATATATATATATATATATATATATATATATATATATATATATATATATATATATATATATACACACACACACACAGTATCTCACAAAAGTGAGTACACCCCTCACATTTTTGTAAATATTTCATTATAACTTTTCATGTGACAACACTGAAGAAATGTCACTTTGCTACAATGTGAACTCCATGCCCAAGAGGGTTAAGGCAGTGCTGAAAAATAATGGTGGCCACACAAAATATTGACACTTTGGGCCCAATTTGGACATTTTCACTTAGGGCTGTACTCACTTTTGTTGCCAGCGGTTTAGACATTAATGGCTGTGTGTTGAGTTATTTTGAGGGGACAGCAAACTTACACTGTTATACAAGCTGTACACTTAGTACTTTACATTGTAGCAAAGTGTCATTTCTTCTGTGTTGTCACATGAAAAGATATAATCAAATATTTACATGTACTCACTTTTGTGAGATACTGTGTGTGTATGTATACTGTGTGTATATATACTGTGTGTGTATGTATACTGTGAGATACTGTATATAGATAGATAGATAGATAGATAGATATACATAGTGTATTATAACCCTTGCTCTCGTTACTCTTATTAAGACCAATGTAACTTAATGCAATTGATTTTGACACTGACCTCCTCTGTATCACTGATTTAGACTCTCTTTTGATTTTACTTTGAACAAGGGAATGTTTTAATTTTTTTCAATACAAAAATTAAATTACATTTCAAACCTCTTGAATTAAAGCAGAAAGTCTACACATTCATTTCACATTCATTGTGGTGGCATACAGAGGCAAAATTAATAAGACCTGACTTACTTATTATTGTGTTTAATATTGTTTGTCTCCAACATGGACAAGCACAGGATAGGGGCATTAAATGAAATGGGCTCAGATTCTCTTGTAATGGGGTTGTTTGTGAGAATGTAAAACTTCATGTGCTCACCTCAACTGTAAGTCACTCTGCATAAATTAAACATACAATCCAAATAAAACACAGTGTTTACCATACACAGTGTTTACTAAGTGAGTACCACTGCAACCTTCCTTCAATCCAGCAAACCCCACACACAGAAACCATGCATCACTCCCTTTTAAGGACTTATGGCTCAATGGCAACCTTGATAGCTGCCAAAGCCTGCAGCTGTTTTTATCCATCCATGTTTATCCTATGCAATAAACTCATTGATTTATTTATTTTCTATTTAATTTTTATTTAATTTATTTTATATTTATTTTTTAAAAATATGCTACAATTTTTAATCTTGTGCTGTACCTCTGGTGGGGCCAAAACCTCTAATATAGAGATGATTCAAAATGCAATTAAGATAATAATTATTAAATAATTACATCAGTGTCCTGCTTATGGTTTGAGTTTGCTTAAAATGGTCTCATGACAGGTTCCCCATGTGAGTCTGAGTGTAAAACCAGAATGCAGCAGCAACTCGACAATGTGTCTGTAACATTGCTGACACTGTCATATGATGTGGTGGGGTGGAGCTTCATGAAGCTTTATGATTTTAACACTATAGAGTACAGAAAGGTCTCAGAATATTTTCATTCAGCTAAGATCATCATGTTCACTTTTATATTTGTGGGTATCTGGCTTTTACTAGGTGAGTCAACATTAGTGTTTTATTTCAAAATTATTAAATGGTAAATTAGTGATCTGTGTGATGTTAAGAAAGTAATGCCAAATGTAATTCTGGTTTGATTATTTCATGATTTTTAAAACATGTCTTCTCTTCTCTATGACAGGTGACTCCATGGCAAATTCAACAGAGCCACTTTTCATTCATAAAGTTGTAGATGAATCTGATAATATTACCCTGTCCTGCAGATACAAAAGCCTTTTAAACAGCTAAATGGCACACTTATATAGTGCTTTTATCCAAAGTGCTTTACACTGTGTCTCATTCACCCATTCACACACACACTCACACACCCACACACCAATGGTAGCAGAGCTACCATGCAAGGCACTAACTTGCCATCAGGAGCAACTTGGGGTTCAGTGTCTTGCCCAAGGACACTTCGGCATGTGGAGTCATGTGGGCCAGTAATCAAACCGCCAACCCTTCGATTAGTGAACCCGCTCTACCAACTGAGCCACAGCTGCCCTGGTACAGTCACTATCCAAAATCTGAGTTCCTTCTTTACATTCATCAAAGTGGAGCTTTAAGTTCTAACATTCCCCCAAGAATGTCTGCTGAAGTTAATGGAGATAAAGTAGATCTGCTCATCTTCTTTGCTGCTGTATCAGACTCTGCACTATATTACTGTGCTCTGGCACCCACAGTGATAGGAAATCCAACTGCACTGTACAAAAACTTTGACACACTTTTGATATATTTACAGTAGTTCTGCTGATGATTTTGAGAAATTTCCAGAACATTTTTGGAAGGATTCTCTCATTCTCTCTCATGGGTTATAAAGAGTTTTGTTGGCACAAAGTATTGTTGGTAAGGCAGGAATGATATGAAACCAGAAAACCTAGAGAAAACCCATTCAAATATTGGGAGAACATGCAAACCTCTGCACTGACAGTAACCTGAGCTCAAAATTGAACAGGGGACTGCTGTGAAGCAGCAATGCTAGCTGCTGCCTCCACCTCACAGATCATCAGCCCCAAGACATGGAAATTATATGACAGTTTGTATTTGTTGCTGGTGTATATTTGTTTTACACAGGAAATAATAATATATGGTCACGTTTAAGAGTAATTTGACTTTTGGTTTTGATGTGTACTGTCCTTAATCAGGAGATGTGGCTCATCTCTATATTTCTTTGCAAATTCCAAACTGAACTTCCAGTTCTTAATGCTGATGAGTGGTCTTTGAATGTTGGATTGTGATACCTTCACCCCTGCCCTGTGAAGATTGTTGGTGATGTAACTGACTGCTGTTTTGAGGTTTTTCTTAACAGCTTTCACAATATTTCTGTCACCAAATGCTGTTATTTTCATAGCCAAAAGCCAAACCAAAAATAGACATTCAGAGCTATTAATTGTTCAAACAATCAATCTAAGAGGGCACACCTGGGCAACAAGAAACACCTGTCAGTCACATGTTCCAATACTTTTGATCACTTACGTGGGTTTAAACAAAAAGTGCTATGGTCTAAGTTGTTTAACACATCTAGATGTACATATCAGGACATGAAAAATGAAATTCTGATTGATCATCTCATATCTTTTTTTTTTATCCCAAAACCAATTGTCTTTGGTGCACAGCAAAAACAAAAGAATTGGCCTTGCTGTTCCAGAACTTTCAGAGGGGACTGTATGTAGGTATATACAGACAGTTATTGAAAATTAAAACCATGTGGAAACTGAATCATTTTCCAACCTCACCTGCACCTGTTCACCTGTTAATTCATTTAGTAGTCAAATGTGTCAGATTAGCCTGGTCACATATAATTAAAGTTTCATGTATTCATAATAGTGAGCCAAGATTCCACGATTCCTGAAAAAATGATTTAAAAAACACCAAAACTGGCAGAGCCTTATATTTTTGTATTGTTTATTTATTTTTATTTTGAGCCACAACACAGGACAAAATGCCAAAAGATATGTTTAAGAGGGGACGTTGGATGCAGTGGGTTGCAACAGTGGAATTGTTCTACTCAGTTCACTTTCACTGATACTGTGAAGTGATGATCTGTACAAAGTTGCTAAAACAGCAGCACTTCCTGGGTGTGGCCTTCAAGAGACGTGTTCCCTCATGTGTAAAGTTCAGCACATACAGCACTATTATACAGAATCCTCACAGAGCTGTGTTCAGAATTGGCTCAACTATAAAACTTACTGTACATAGTGAGATACACACTACTGATTCTCACTGTAGCAACAGGTGATTATATTTAATCAGTTAATTTTATTGATAAATTAATTCATTCATGCCAATGTTTAAGCATTCATGGATTTGTTTTAAAAATAAAGAAATACTCCTTAGAATTATTTATTCATGTTCTTTACAACAGGAAGTTTTGCAGATAAAATTGGGCTGACAGATGAAGATGACAACATTACTGGGAAGGAAACACACACTCCACTTGGATCAGTTTGTCACTACATAACTGAACGTCAGTTAAAGAAGACGGCAGTAATGTAATTTTATATATTCAGACCAATCAGACAGGGTTTACAGGAAAGTACATGGAAACACTTGGGTCTTACTGGTTGTCAGGTCTCAAGACTGCGAAACATTAGCTCACACAGTCAGTGTGAGGAAAAATGGATATAAATATGGATTTTTAATTCTTTTTTTTTGAACCAGTAAACAGAAACACTAACATCCTTGCATGCTGAGCAGGAAAACAAGGTGTGTAAATGTCTATATGAGTTCCAGTTTACATGAACATTATATGAGCAGAGCATAAGGAAAGATAACGTATTTTGCTTTGCACTGTAGCAGCTAAACTTAGGCTATTAGCTGAGCTGGAAAAAAAAAATAATGTATGGAGAAGAATCTGGACTCAGCCCTGGGTGATTAACAGTCCAGCTAAGGCCTCTGGTCAATACATTATATTGGATGTGTGCATAAGGTCTTAAAGCTATAGGAGTTTAATAAACCTGCTGCTGTCTGTGTCATTAATGTCAATCAAACAACAAAAAACAAAGAGAAAATCACTCTCACTCATTTGAATGAATAAGTTCAGTAAATTTAATAAGAATCACTGTTTATGTCATATAGTGAAGTCTATTTTATTTTACATTAGATTTTTATTCAATTTCCATAGTATTTATTAGTTGAATGCTACTGATACACCTACCTGAGAAAACATATTGTTATTGTGAAATAAGATTGTAATCATATAGCCCACTCCTACACATTATCCTTTTGTGATTCGAGTCTTGAATTTCATGTTAAATGTGATATATACTTCTTAATGTAGTAAATATCATAAACCCTGCTGATAGGGATTTTTTACATTTATTTTTGGAATTAAAATGAAAAAGTTACAAGAATCGAGCTGTGTTCAGAAATGAGTTTGTTGTGATTCATAGACAGATTAAAACCAGTAATAATGCATAACTTGCTGTAACTACAGGATGCTAAATGTAACTCTATTCTGTACTCTCTCTCTCAGCCTATATAACTGTGGTGGAGAGGCATCAAATAGTTGAAATGACAACTCAAACTGGAGGACACAATGTAGTGTTATACAATAACAATACAGGTTCATTTGTAAATTTGTATTTTAATACACTTGTAATATAATAAACATTCTACATATACCTCTATATTCCTTTTTTCTTCAAAACCATTTTTGATAGGAAACTAGTTGAGGTGCTGATGACATGAAGTAAAAATTTTAAATCGCAGTGGCAAGATGTAATGGTATTGTTTGTTACATTTATGTTGCCATTGGTTTGTAAAGATTAAAATATTAATTTAACAGCTCAGTGCTGAGTTTACAATTGTAATTTCAAATCTTTTTTCAATGTAATTACTTCCAGGACTTTGCCGGACTTGGCCTGCAGTAACAGCCTAGGTCTCCCACCTGTAGGGATACCAGCATACCAGGGTGACGTGCATTCTAAAAATGCAAAGAACGGACTTGTGTTCTCATGAAGATCAGTCTTGCCAGGCTACCTTGAAAAGTACGAACTTAGAAATGCAGGAGGACATAGAATGCACCTTAGTAAGAATTGATATGTGCTGCAAGCTTCCAGTTGCACATTTCTAGTAGTGGAACAGGGTCTTCATCTCTTCAATGCTCCCTAAGTAATATGTTTCAGCTGGTTAATAGATTTACTTTTAACTGGCTGATTAACCAAATCTAAAAACATATACTATTAGAATCTGCAGAATACTCAATGCATTAAACAGCACGTAAATAACTATTATAGTGCAGTAGGTGCATGAATGACTATGTTAAAGGGAAGTCAGTTCATAGCATCAATGTTCAGACCCTTTTCCCTTCTTTACATAACCTGTGATCAATCCCTAACTACTAGCATTAAGGCAAAATGGCATGGAGCAGTTCATGACTCATATGCTCAGGGTGTCTACACTATATAACTGCTTAGAACTGAGTACTGACTACATTACTGTATATGGTTTTGCTTTTAAATAATTTTCATAAAAGCTTCCTGTACACCCTGCTCTGTTTGGAGACAGAGTTATGATGTTATGCTACCATCGCAGCACTTCCTGGGTGTGGCCTTCTAGAAATGTGATTCCTCTTGTGAAAAGTTCAGCACATACAGCACTATTATACAGAATCCTCACAGAGCTGTGTTCAGAAATGGATCAACTATACAACTTACTGTACATAGTGAGATACTTACCCCTGATTCTCACTGTAACAAAAGGTAATTTATTTTCATCAGTTAATTTATTGTGTTAATTTATAACCATGTTTGAAGCATTACAGTATTCCTTTCTGAAAATTATGTTTTGGTATGTTTACAAAAATACTTCACAGATTTAATTCTTTATGTTCTTCTTTACAACAGGCAGTTTTGCAGATAAAATCAGGCCAACAGATGAAGATGCCAACATTGTCAGGCATGAAAAAGACACTGTTACTTTGAAATGTTCATATGAGTCAAGCAGTGAAAACATTCGGCTTTACTGGTACAAACAATATCCTAACAGTGCACCACAGTTTTTACTGTATAAAGGCGCAAGGTCTATTAGTTTTGGGAGCACTCCTACTGACACTCGATTAGAGACAAAAACAAGCAGAAACTCTACTGAACTTACTGTCAGAGGTCTAAAGCTCTCAGATTCTGCACTCTATCACTGTGCTCTCAGAGTAGGAGCACAGTAATACAGAGTCAATGAAAGGCTGTACAAAAACCTAAAAATGGTTTATATCAAATTTCTTAAACCACTGAAGATTAAAGTAACTCCCTGCCAACTTGTTAACCACAGAGACAAACAACATCTATGGTATGCAGCTGAAAGAAAAAGAGGAATAAAGAACACAACAACTACACATTAATCACTGTGAGTTCACAAATCTACATTTTTCATTCTCCAAAATATATTTTAATGACACGTCAGGTTTTCCCCACAACCACTGTAATCAGTTTTCATTCTTTTGTTCATTTATGTGTTTATTATGCATGTAGGTGTGTATGTACAAAAAATGTGAGTCTGATCGTACAGATAGAGATAAATAAGAAAACTTTCAGTGGAATTTACTTTTCCTTGTCTCATGACAAGATCTGATTGTAGAGAACTTTGTTGAATAAGGGTCCATATTCATGTGACCAAGGGATGATGACTCCAGTACAGAGCCCCCCTAGTGTCAGGTAAGAAAAAAAAAAACAGCCATGTGTAAACCGTGCCCTCAGATTCGTAATCTGTGCCCACGGTTTTGTAAACCATGCCCTCAGTTTTGTAAACCGTGCCCTCAGACTTGTAATCCACGCGCACTGTTTTTTCAATCCGTACCCTCAGATTATATTATCCGTGCCCTCAAATTTGTACTTCGTGTGCGCTTCCTTCTTCACTTCTTTCTGCAGCGAGCAAGAGACCATAGAAATTTTCGACGGCGTACATCTGCCTGATAAGTCCAGTTTATCTTTTAATGTTTAAGGGTAGATTTAATGCTATGTTGTGTTTTGAATTGGACGTTTCACAGCTTTTATTGTGTAATGTTGTGTTTATTGTGCTTTGCACTCCAAACCCAATCATTAGCTTCCCAGGCTTTCTTGTTAGCCAAACTTTGTGTTTGAGACTGCCCTTAACAGTGTGACTGCTTGTCTAGTTATGAAGTTTTGAATTTCCATTTACTCGGTCTGGTAGGTTACCACATTTTCAAAACCCAAACTGGAACACTATGGCACCATATGTGTTTTCCATGCACATGCGCAGTGTTGTGTCCTGCATCTGTTGGTAATGTAACATGGTGATGACTAATAATGTCAGTGAAGCCTTGACTTAAGTTTGTTTTACTGGTGGTGCAGCATACCTTCACTCCATTCTGGAGCTTATTACTTGACTGCAGTGAGTGGACAAGGGAAAAAGCGTAAGGGAAGAGAATAGGAAAATCAAAATAATAGAAATAACACTCAAGGAAAATCAATCCAATTGAATTGATCATTGGGAGAGTTCAGTTCAGTTTTAACTAAAATCAAGCAAGTAAAATCTGCTGCTGCCAATCTTAAAACGTCCTGAAAGTGCTTTTGGATGAACTGAGAGTATTCCTGGTGAGATTGTAACAAAAACAGTGTGTAGAATTAGATGTTGAGTTTATTGAAGTCTCTAATAATCCTTCTCCTGGTCTATTTCTCTCTCTAGGCAATGTGTTAGTGAGCAGTAGTCAACCTTGATGGATCCAAAATCCACACATATTCCCCTGGATAGACTGGAGTTAATAGAACTTTATTTTAACTTTGGGCCTCACATATAAAGACATCCTCCATATTCTGAGTGTTAAGCACGGGATTGTTCTCAGTCTGACAACTCTAAAACGAATCCTGAAGCAGAATTTTCTGTTTTGCTGGAAAAAATGTACACTTTAGTAGAAACTGTTCAATTCATAAGGGAGGAGCTCCAGGGCTCAGGGGCTTTGCATGGCTACAGGTTGATGTACACTAAGTGCAAAGAAAAGGGACTGTATGTACCGAAAGAGGATGTCTGCCTAATTCTATCCACTCTTGACCCAGAGGCCACAGAAATCTGAAGATATAGAAGACTGAACAGACGAGCATACTTTTCCAAGAGGCCAAATTTTGTATGGCGTGTTGATTCTTATGACAAATCAAAGCCGTTCAGTATATGCATCAATGGAGCTATTGATGGTTTCTCAAGAAGAATACTGTGGTTGAATGCATACGAGTAGTGACCCCAAAGTTATAGGAAGTTAATTCTTAGAGACAGTAGGGGAACTAGGTGGATGTGCCCATATCGTCAGGACAGATATGGGGACGGAAAACAGCTCTATGTGAGATATGTAACGGTACCTTCGTCGCAATGATGATGTTTATGGGGGTGATAAAAGTTTTAGTTATGGAAGAAGCAAGCAATCAGAGAATAGAGAGCTGGTGGGGCTTTCTCCATAAAGAGTGTGTGGACTTCTGGCTCGACCACTTTCACCGACTTAAAGATGAAGGTGATTTTGTTGAAGACTTCTTGGACCAGAACCTGATGTTATTTTGCTTCCTTGGTTTGAAACAGGCAAGTGGCATCAATAGACAGTGGATGATGTACATGTCTAGTCTACACTATAGGCCTGTTGTTACGAATCAGGAGTAGAGGCAGACGCAATTGCAGATCAAAGTCTTTATTTGCAAACTACATTCAAAAACCCGGAAAACAAGACTTAACATATTTTAACTTAACGTATTCACCAAAACATTCATTCATTCAGTTAATACTGCGCAACGTGCACAGGAACACAAGGGCTTTAAATAACAAACGTAATCACGCCTGAACATAGACAGCTGGGACCAATAATGACACACCCTCGAACATCAACCAATGCTTAAACAGGAAGGGAACAAAACCAAAACAAAGGCACGTGTCCATAGGAAACAGTTCATTCCATAATGTCGTGCATGTGCCCACTCTGCAGCCGTCCATGCACATCCATGCTGCAGCGCCATCTGCCGACGAGATCGTGACACCTGTGTTTTTGCTGCAATCAGCAGTCTATCCCAATATCAGAAAGGTTTTCCATTATATGCTACATTTTGTGCTTGTTACAAATGTAATTTAATTCTATTTTATTTTATTCATACCATAAACAATTTAAATTGAATAGGGATTCGAATTCGGAGTTCGATGGAGTAGGACGCAAAGTTGGAGGCTCCTGCTGATTTCGATTAAAATTGTAATTAATAACGCTTTTGGTCATACAATAGATTTTGACTTATTCTACTCCGTTTCCTTGTTTGCACTTTTAACTTTGTGGTACGTTAAAATGCATGGAAAGAACATGAAAACCTGTGGTAGCATTCAGACACGACTGAGGCCAAGTGTGCGCGCTGCGAGCGAGTCCCCTTCTTCTCCTGAATCCACGTTGTTGAGCGGTGACCCTGACTTCACCGCACTCAGGCTTGAGCTGCTGGCTTTACTGAGGAAGGATATTGCCGATATTTTTGAAAAGGAGCTCCAGGAGACTTTCAGGGTTGCGCTGTCTGCTGTTCAGCTTGACCTGCAGGCCATGAAAACAGAGCTGGCTAATGATAAAGTTGCTACCGCGGCTACCATGTCAACACTGAAAGGTACTGTTGTGGAAATGGAGCACGCTTTCTCCGGTTGCACCGATGACATAGCTCACATGAAGACTACTATCGAGTCTCTCACTGCGACCGTGACTCAATTAGAGAATAAATGTGAGGATTTGGAGTTAAGGTCATGGCACAATAATGTTAGGATAATGGGAGTTCCAGAGGGCGCTGACACATCTACAACTGCTGCTGTAGCGGCCTTATTAAAAGAGGCGATTGTCTGGAGAAGGAGCCGGTGTTGGAACGGTCTCACCGGACCCTTCAGCCGAAGCCCAAGCCTGGTGAACGACCACGAGCTATTGTGTGCAGATTCCACTATCACAGAGACTGTGTTGAAATTTTACGCCGTGCGAGAGAGATCCAGTGGATTAAAGTGAGGGATTTGACCATCTCCGTTTTCCCTGACTACACAGCCAAGACAGCCCGGGCCCGGGCCGCGTTTAACGAGGTCGGGTGTCAACTTCGTGGTATTGAGGGCGATCGCTATGGAATACTTCACCCAGCTCGGCTTTGCATTACATACAATGGTGTCCAGAAGGACTTTATTTCAGCGGAGGAAGCAGGAGACTATGTTAAACTCTTGATAGCGGGGTGAACTGCATCACCTATATAGTGGAGTATTTTTTTACTTTTGTTTTATTATTTTTTTTGCACTCGGCCTTCCAGCTCTACAGAATTCGGATTCTTATTGAAGTTATTGTCGATGCATTACTTCATCTAGATTTTGCGGTCTCACTCCTCTTAAATCTACTTCCGTATTAATGTGCTTCTCTGTTTTGTTGCTCTGACTGGGTTAGAGTTTCTGTTTATTTAATTTTATTAATGTTATTCCCTCAACCTTACGTGCTACACTGTTATATTTTTTGTTACAAGTCATTAAAAGGTAAGGACATTATATTTGTTAATGTGCACAGACTATTTATCAGATTTGAAGTCAGTAGGGGACTTTTCTCTTACTGGAATTTTTTAGTTTAGGTAATCTGTATCACGAAGGTGTGTTTGATAGCTTTGCCAATCTGGCATCCACTTATGACCTCCCTGTGATGCATTTTTTTCTGTATTTTCAAATTCGGAATTTCGTTTCTAGATGTTTTCCTGATTTCCCCTCTGCGTCTCCTGAACAGGCTTGGGAAAGCTTGTTTTCAAACAATCCGCATCAGAGAGGAATGATTTCTAGGATTTATGATTTTATTCTGGCGCCAAGTAGTGAGTTGAATAACAAAATTAAGAATGCGTGGGAAACGGAGTTAGGAGTACAGATAAGTGAAGAGTGTTGGGAACATGCTATAGGGAGGGTACAGTCTACCACTTCTTGTGTTCGTCTTGGACTTATACAGTTCAAAGTTTTAAATAGAGTCCATCTGTCCAAGTCGAGACTTTCTGTGATGTATCCGGATGTAGAGGACAAGTGTGATAAATGCCATGGCTCTCCCTTCCATCTTGGCCATATGTTTTTCTTCTGCCCTGATTTCCATGGTTTTTGGTCTGGTTTTTTTACCACCATGTCCACTATTCTCAGGGTAGATTTAAAACCTTGCCTATTGATTGCTGTATTTGGGATTCCTGATGACTCAGTTCCATTGAGCTCAATACAAAAGGATATTACTGCTTTCACATCCCTTATAGCAAGACGTTCCCTACTGTTGCATTGGAAGTCTGCTAAATACCCATCTATCTCCCAGTCGCTGGTTATATAGATATTGTAATACCCAACAACAGGCACAAAAATTTAAGTGGGAGGTGTCTGTAACTCCATAAAGTATATGATAAAGGGATGCCATTTATAAAAAAAACTTGTCCGTACAACCCTTCATCGTATACCTTATTTTCTCGAGTTTTAGTAGACCAAAGTATATAAAATGGCAAGACCACATCGCAACTGTAACGGCACTAAAAACAATATAACTTAAAAAACTCCCAGTTATTTAAAACAATATGACTTAAAATAACAAACGAACACAAAACAAAACGGTAACAGGAGCTGCAGCAAAATGCACCTGTGTACCCTGTCATAGGAACTGGAAGTCTTTTGAAGACTTGTGATGGCTACATAAATTCAAATGCATGAAATAAATTCAGAGCATTAAGTACATAAACATACTCATGACATATTTAACCAGTTTTCATTTTTATAAAAAATGGCTTTTTTAAAAATGTGTTGTAGTTGCTCTGGGCTTCTGTATTTTATTGAAAATTGATTCAACATCCAGCCAAACATGTTATTATCAACTACAGTCACTACAGGGACTAGATCATCCAGTGTTTTCATAAGCTGCCTCACAATCAAATCAAATGGAGTGATTATGCCCCCTTACCCACTTTAAAGTATTGAATTTGTGATAGTATAAGAGGGAAGCTTAAGAAAATCAGAAAACCAAGAGACTTATTTTAAATACTAATAGAAAATTTATAATTTAGCTTATGATTTAATGCACTTGACCTAAGAATTCATGAAATATTTCTTCATTTTAGATTGATTCCAGTGTCATACACCTCATGACAGATGACCATCTAAGAGAGTATCTGCCATCCTATAATGATCGACTGGCTGTATTTGGATACTGCAGACAGTAAGCGTGCACATGCACAGAAAATCCAGTCTTTTCACGGAAGTGATCAGTGCTCAGAGGATGTGCAGATCAGCTAGCAGATGTTTTCACTGACATCTTCAACCCTGAGCAGCGCCATCGTTCCAACGTGCTTCAAGGCTACCACCATTGTCCCTGTGTCGAAGAAGTCTTCAATGTCCTGCCTCAATGACTACTGTCCCGTTGTACTCACAACCACCATCATGAAATGCTTCGAGAGGCTCGTCATGAGGCAAAACAAGACCCTGCTGCCTACCTTACTGGACCCGCTGCAGTTTGCGTATCGCACCAACCGCTCAACAGATGATGCCATCACCACCACCCTACATCTGGCCCACCTAGACAAGAAGGACACCTCTGTTCGAATGCTGTTCATAGACTTCAGTTCAGCATTCAACACAATAATTCCTCAGAACCTGATTGGAAAACTGAACCTACTACACCTCCATCTGCAACTGGATCCTGGACTTCTTGACTGGCAGACCTCAATCACTCTGGATCGGGAACAACATCTCCAGCACCACCACACTGAGCACAGGGGACCCCCAGGGCTGTGTACTCAATCCACTGCTGTTCACTCTGATGATGACACAACTGTGGTGGGTCTCATCAGCAAGAACAATGAGTCAGCATAGAGAAAGGAGGTGCAGCAGCTAACGGACTGGTGCAGATCTGACAACCTGTCTCTGAATGTGGACAAAACAAAAGAGATAGTTGTTGACTTCAGGAGAGCACAGAGCGACCACTCTCCGCTGAACTTCGATGGCTCCTTCGTGGAGATCGTCAAGAGCACCAAATTCCTTGGTGTTCACCTGACGGAGAACCTCACTTGGTCCCTCAACACGAGCTCCATAACCAAGAAAGCCCAGCAGCATCTCTACTTTCTGCAAAGACTTAAGAAAGCCTATCTCCCACCTCCCATCCTCACCATATTCTACAGAGGACCTATCAAGAGCATCCTGAGCAGCTGCATCACTGTCTGGTTCGGAACCTCATTGGATCGCAAGACCCTGCAGCGGTTAGTGAAGACAGCTAAGAAGATCATCAGAGTCTCTCTGCCCTCCATCACAGACATTAACACAACATGCTGCATTTGCAAAGCTGGCAGCATTGTACAGGATGCCACACACCCCTCACACACATTCTTCAGCCTCCTGCCATCTGGAAAAAGGTACCAAAGCATTCTGACCCTCATGGCAGACTGTGTAACAGCCTCTTCCCTCAAGCCATCAGACTCCTCAAAACTCAGAGTCTGGAGTGATACACACACACACACACACACGTTCTGAACTGAACACCATCCCACATCCCACACTATTCAAGTGTTTTCTGAGGAAAGTATCATGAAGGATGACATTTACTTTCAAGTTATTCTTCCCAATGGAAAGCTTGAAAAGGCTGTGGATGATTGAGGTGTTTTGAGGGATGCACTGTCAGAATTCTGGAATGATTTTTATGAGCAGTGCACTATGAGAAATGGGTTCAAAGTGCCATACCTGTGTCATGATTTTGGTAAACAAGACCCCACACACCCCTCAAACACACTCTTCACCCCCCTGCCTTCTGGAAAAAGGTACCGAAACATTCGGGCCCTCACAACCAGACTGTGTAATAGCTTCTTCCCCCAAGCTATCAGACTCCTCAATACTCAGAGACTGGACTGACACACACACACACACACACACACACACACACACACACACACACACACACACACACACTCTCTCTCTCTGAAATGAACACCATCCAACTCCCATTGAAATATTTGCACATTCCTGCTTTGACACTGTTGCATTTTTTGCTGCTACTGTATAATAAAAATATAGTATCTAATTTATTGTCACTATATATACTTTATATACACTTTACCTGGCTGCTACCACTATAACTGCTATGTTCGTATTTGGTATAAGCTAATTTGCTGAATTTGATATAAGCTAATTTGTCTTAGCATGTTATGTGTATATTTATACCATTTTTAAATTATATTGTTACTCCTTGGCACCTATCTTCTGCACTACTTGTTATGTCAGATACTTCCTCACTAAAACTGTGTACTGTTCAACGCTATACTGTCACTTACTGTACTTATTGTCCTGTTTTAGTAGTACTGAAATGTCCTGTGTTAGCACACGTCTGCATGTGCACTTTATGTAGAATGTTTGTAGATCTTATTTAGTTCTGTGTCATCTCATGTGGTTAGTGTGTTGTTTTGTGTAGCACCATAGTCCTAGAGGAACATTGATCGTTTCACTGTGTACTGTACCAACTGTATATGGCTGAAATGACAGTAAAACCACTTGAACTTCTTATGATTCTGTTTAACAATCTGTAGAATTTATTGCTGTTTGTAAAGGAAATGCAGTAATTTTAACAGACAAGTACCAACCCCAATACTTCCAATACCAATCCTTCCAATCCATTACAATACCAATCCTTAATTGTGTATTAGTGTACACCTAATGTAAAAAGCAACACAACTGCCAGAGGGTTATATTTTTGTACAAATGATAAATATTTAGACACAACATTCCTCTAACACCCAAAGATATATTTCTAAGGAGACTCAGTAAACTGTCATTGATTGTCACGTCTCGTGACGTAACGCAGATAGAGACGGATGCAAGTGCAGTTCACCAGTTTTATTAAAGAGTGACACAGGCAGGTAAATCCAAATCATAATCCATAAACGTAATCCAAAACATGCAAAAGGTCAGACGATCGGCAAACAGGCATACACGGGGCAAAGCAGGAATCAAGGTCACGATCACGCAAATACAGGGTCGAGAAACAAAACAAGAAACATGAACAATAGTGCAGGACTGGGAGTGGAGAAACCAGCGTGGAATAAATCTAATGTTTAACCTGAAGGAATCTAACATGGATTTTTGACTATGACTATGGTTAACTATGGTAAGGAATCTAAACTAATCTACTATACTATATCTATACTATAATATTCCGCATCGTGTGCTGGGAGGCACGCGGTATATATGCAAACATAATCAGCGCCAATTACTGACGGCTGACCCCAATGTAGACACACGTTAAACAGCTAATGACAGAACGGGGAGGAGACGTAACAGAAACATAAACACATGTGTCCAAATGTCACGGTTGTCAACAAAGAAAAGCAGGTGCTCGCGCATCTGCTCGTCCACGCGCGATCACATGCTCTCCCGCGCGCTGCTTAAGGGGAAACCGTGACACTGATACTGTGAAGTTATGGTGCTACAACAGGAGCACGTCCTGGGTGTGGCCTTCTAGAGATGTGTTCCCTCATGTGTAAACTTCAGCACATACAGCACTATTATGCAGAATCCTCACTGAGCTGTGTTCAGAGATGGCTCAACTATACAACTTACTGTATATAGTGAGATAGAAACCACTGATTCTCACTGTAGCAACAGGTAATTAATTTTCATCAATTAATTAATTATATTAACTAATACATAATATTTTAAGCATTAATTTTTTAGTTGATGTTTTGAGTCTGATTACGAAATAGTTAAATATATATATATATATATATATATATATATATATATATATATATATATATATATATATATATATATATATATATATATATATATGTAGGTATGTACAAATGATAGTTTGCTGGATGTGAGCTAAGGCAATAACCATTTAGGAACACTCTGAACAGATAAACAATGAAACTAGTGGTGTATTTAGCTTTTCCTTCATTGTTTAAATACTATGGGGTTAGAATTGTTTCATAATTCCAAATAAATAGATTACAATCCACAAATAAATGTGCTAAAAGACTCAGGAACCTTAGGAGTTAGCAGTTTGAATCAGTCTAACGAATCCTTACTGAATCACTGAATCAGTCATTACTAATCCATCAGACCACTCATCTATAATAACAGTGAATTTATGATCCATAACCATCAATCCATCCATCCATCTTCTACCACTTACTCCTTTTCAGCGTCACAGGGAACCTGGAGCCTATCCCAGGAAGCATCGGGCACAAGGCGGGGTACACCCTGGACAGGGTGCCAGTCCATCGCAGGGCACAATCACATACACACTCACACACCCATTCACACACTCCGGACACTTTAGACACGCCAATCAGCCTACCATGCATGTCTCTAGACTGGGGGAGGAAACCGGAGTACCCGGAGGAAACCCCCGCAGCACAGGGAGAACATGCAAACTCCGCACACACATGGCCCCGGCAGGACTCGAACCTTGGACCCTGGAGGTGTGAGGAGAACATGCTAACCACTAAGCCTATGATCCATAACATTGCTGGTTTTCTTTTAGATCTTGTTACAATGATGCTGTTAGATGATATATGCTAGTTCAATGTAATATGACTCTGTTCCCATTCTGACTGTAAAACGAAATGTAAGTGGTTGGAGCGAGAACGTGCTATGATTGGTCAGTACAATGTGCTGGTTATCCAAGTGGCTTGAGTAGATGGTGGGTGGAGTCCAACTATTTGTTGATTTATATGCACTCTTGATGCTAGAAATGTTTCAAAATCCACAAATGCACAAAGCAAACCACAAATGCATGAAGCAATCCACAAATGAATGCAAGACAGAGTTGTGCTTGTGACATAAAAACATATTTGTAAAATACATTTTTATCTGCAAATCTCATTTTATTTGTCTGTCAATTTAATTTATTTTTGTGAAACTACTAACTACTATGTTTGTGGATCTCATTCAATGCATTTGTGAATTTGTTTAATATTTGTAAATCTCACTACATTTATTTGTGGATTGTAATTTATTAATTTGGAATGATGAAGCAATTCTAAGCCCATAAAATACAGACCTATCAGAGAGATAGCAGAAAGTTTATGAGTGGCCAAATCAAGAAGAGTTGTCATGAATATGAATAAATATGAGTGGGTGGAGCTGCATGTTAAGATATCAGAGACAATCTCAAAAACACAACACTGACATTTATTTCTAAAGCTAGAGGTCTGAACTAAACACTCAGGATAACAATGTTATTCTTCATTTTGTTTTTCTTCACTATTGCTGATATTGGTAAGTCATATACATTGCACATGACTTGTTTTAAAATGCACGTTTTAAAACGCACAAAAAGAGCAATTATTTATTTATAAGAGTTTATTATTATTAAATGGTCATGATATTTTAATATCTTTATAGCAGAGGCTGCTGACAACAGCATTAAACCAGAACAAACCACCATGTCTGTAATTGAAGGCAGCAACACCACACTCTCCTGCACATATACTGGATCAGCTTACAGTCTCCACTGGTATCGACAAAAACCTGGATCAAGACCAGAGTTTCTGCTTCTGATTGATGAAACCAGTGAACATGTCACACAGGCTCAACCACCTCATCCACATCTGTCAATAAAACTTGATAAAAAGAATACGAAAGTGGATCTGCTCATCTCCTCTCCTACAGTAACAGACTCTGCACTGTACTACTGCGCTCTGAGGCCCACAGTGACAGGAAACCCAACTACACTGTACAAAAAGCACTACACCTGTCTGGAGCAGGGCTATGCTCACAAGATGGAGCTATTTACATGTTTACATTCACTTCTTCAGTTACTGGTCTATGATGTCAGATTAACTAGATGTAAGATTAACATAATTTTTGCACTGACTATAAATTGTGGTAACAGTTTATTTTAAGGAACACAGTAATGAAGGTTAATTACTGTCTTATTTTTCATTATTAATAAGTCTTTATTCACAAAGACCTGCATTGCTTTACAATTGGGGACCTGTTTTGTGAAAATGACTGACAAATTATTAATGATAATACACAAATAACCACTTTGTTAAATCCTTGTTATGCAAATTAGTTTATATTATTAATGTCATTGGAATCTTGTTATTGGTGTTGGATCTAGGCAGTGTCTTGACTTGACAGTTTTTACCATACAGAAACAGAATTTTGAGTAACTCTGGTGATGCCTGCAGTCAGGGAGCGTGTTAAAGATTGTAACCATGAGCAGAGTCTGTTAGAATGGCTTTCGGAAAGCCAGAGGATTTCCACTTCGATGAAAGTGGGGAACAATTTGATGCCTATTTGGAAAGGCTCGAACAATATATTGAAGCAAATGGCTTAAAAGACACTGATGAGAAAATGAAAGCAATATTTCTAACAATTGTTGGAAAAAGGACTCATAGTTTGCTAATGGATTTAGGCACACATGAAAAACTATCACAAAAAACTTTTAAATATTGAGCTGTTAAAAAGCACTATGTGCCCTGGACAAATTTAATTGTGGAGAGATGCAAGTTCCATGCAAGTAATCAATTGGAAGGCAACTCTATAAGTGAGTACGTTGTTAAGAAAACTGTCAGCCACTTGCATGTTTGGCCTGTTCTTAGATGAAGCTATATGCGACAGATTTGTATATGGAATAAAAAGTACAGAGTTTAGAGATCGGCTGTTAACTGCAGCATATTCTAAAGACTTAACGCTTGCACTTGCTATAGAGATGAGCCTGGCATATAAAGTGACTCTAAAGAGCTTGCAACAGTTTTCATATAAGATTTTCAAAACACATGCCGTGGACAAAAAAAGTTCTGCAAGGCCAAAAGAGGCAAATACAAATCTGTACTACCGATATAATGGAAAGGCACAAACCTGAAGTGTGTCAGTTCAGGGATGTCGAATGCCATGACTGTGGCAAGTGGGGACATAATGTGCAAGCGTGCCGGGCACATCAGGAACAAAAAAGTGATGTTAAGCCTGCAAAGTAGATGAAACACCTGGATGCCACTGCATTATAGGATATTGCTGCACCTAATCAGAGACCACTGCGAGCAAGGAAAGCCATGCAGACCAATTTGATGCAGTGTGCGGCATATGTTCTGAGCACTGACAGGCTGACCCACACCCCTTCAACCTCTGCAGCAATGCTGGCAGCACTCATACGTCTATTTCCCAAAGACAACCTGTGGATATGAAGCTGAACACGTGCACTCAACTTCTTTGGTCGACCTTGGCGAGGCCTGTACTGAGTGGAACCTGTACTGTTAAACCGCTGTATGGTCTTGGTCACCATGCTGCAGCTCAGTGTCAGGGTCTTGGCAATCATCTTATAGCCTAGGCCATCTTTATGTAGAGCAACAATTATTTTTTTCGGATTCTCAGTTCTTTGTCATGAGGTCCCATGTTGAACTTCCAGTGACCAGTATGAGGGAGTGTGAGAGCGTTGACACCAAATTTAACACACCTGCTCCCCATTCACACCTGAGACCTTTTAACACTAACAAGTCACATGACACGGGGGAGGGAAAATGGCTAATTGGGCCCAATTTGGACATTTTCACTTAGGGGTGTACTCACTTTTGTTGCCAATGGTTTAGACATTAATGGCTGTGTGTTGAGTTATTTTGATGGAACCGCAAGTTTACACTGTTACACTCACTACTATACATTGTGGCAGAGTGTCATTTATTCAGTGTTGTCACATGAAAAGATATAATCAAATATTTACAAAAATGTGAGGGGTGTACTCACTTTTGTTGCATACTGTATATATATATATATATATATATATATATATATATATATATATATATATATATATATATATATATATATATATATATAGGCAGCAAGTGAAAGTTAATGTGTTGAGAGTGGGAAAAGTGGGCAAACGTAAGGCTCTGAGTGACTTTGACAAGGGTCAAATTGTGATTGCTAGACAGCTGTGCCAGACCATCTCCAAAACAGAAGGTCTTGTGGGGTGCATGCAGTGGATAGTACCTGCCAAAGGTGGTCCAAGGAAAGACAACCGGTGAACCGGCAACAAGGTCCTGGGTGCCCAAGGCTCATTGATGAGTGTGAAGTGCAAAGGCTAGCCTGTCTTTTCCAATCCCACAGAAGAGCTACTGTAGTACAAATTATTGAAAAAGTTAATGCTGGCTATGACAGAAAGGTGTTAGAACACAGTGCATAGAATCTTGCTTTTTATGTGGCCGTGGCCTCATTCAACAGGATTATATGCCCTGCTACACTGCAAAAATTGTTCAGGAATGGTTTCAGGTACATAACAAAGAGTTTAAGATGTTAAATTGACCTCCACATTCCCCAGATCTCAATCCGAGCTAGAATTTGTGGGATCTGCTGGACAAACAAGTTCGATTCATCGAGGCCCCACCTCGCAACTTACTGGACTTAAAGGATCTGCTGCTAACGTCTTAGTGCCAGATACCACTGCACACCTTCAGTGGTCTTGTGGAGTACATGCCTTTATGAGTGAGAGCTGCTTTGGCAGCACAAGGGTGACCTGCACAATATTAGGCAGGTGAATTTAATGTTGTGGCTGATCAGTATATAGATACTCTCTTATAAAGTACTGCTTCTGTTCGAAATTTCTTGAATACTACTGTACACATAATAATAATATCTAAATATATGCCATTATATCTGCTCATAATGGTATAAATACCTTGTGATAACAAGAAAACAAAATTAACATATCATATGAAAAAAGAAATTAAACGTAAATGCATGTAAATCCCTGGTTTCTTATGGCCATATTTTATTATTCAATATTTTTTTCTGGATGTTTTTGGCACGTTAAAAAAATGTCACACCAGCACCGGAGTCCATCAGAGACTCCACATACCAGAACACACCACGGCCTACAAACATAGCTGCCATGAACTACAATCCCTGGTTACAATGCTGCTTCACATATCTGCCATTTTCATAATGAATTATAAACTGCATTTACATCCGTCTCTGAATCTGTCACATGACAACAAAGCACACAAAATAAATAAAAGTACAACTTTTATTCTGTCACTTTTTTTTACTTTACTGTTTACTGACTACTATAAATAAAACAAACAAACAAGAAAGTAAGCAAACAAACAACTGAATGAATGAATAAATAAATAAATAAATAACCTTCCTTTTTATTATGAGATGAAGCAGAGTTGTCAGGAAAATTAATAAATATGAGTGGGTGGAGCTACATGTGAAGACATCAGAGACAAATACACACCATTAGCATTTATTTCTAAAGCTAGAGATCTGAAGTAAACACTCAGGCTAACAATGGTACTGCTCTTCTTGTTTTTCTTCACTACTGCGGATATTGGTAAGTCATGAAATTATTATTAGTGTTTCTATAATAAACAAAAAGTCTGATTTCCTCTTGACTTTATTTTGAATAAATGTTCATGATATGATTGTAATGTGTTTATAGCAGAGGCTGCTGACAACAGCATTACACCAGAACAAAGCTCCATGTCTGTAATTGAGGGCAGCAACATCACACTCTCCTGCACATATACTGGATCAGTTTACAGTCTCCACTGGTATCAACAAAAACCTGGATCAAGACCAGGGTTTCTGCTTCTGATTGCTGAAACCAGTGAACATGTCACACAGGCTCAACCACCTCATCCACAACTGTCAATAAAACTTGATAAGAAGAATACGAAAGTGGATCTGCTCATCTCCTCTGCTACAGTGACAGACTCTGCACTGTACTACTGCGCTCTGATGCCCACAGTGACAGGAAACCAAAGTACACTGTACAAAAAGCACTACACCTGTCTGGAGTCATGCTTTTCTCACAAGATGGAGCTATTTACATCTTTACCTCTTTCGTGCTCAAGCAACTGTCCATGATCTCAGTTTGCTTTTAAAGATCAAACACTATTTGTGTAATCTGCTAATGTTTATTTCTGAATTAATCATCCTTACCATTGGCATCTTAAAATGCTAATAAATCCAGGGTGTATTCCTGCTTCTTGCCCAGTGTTCCTGGGATAGGCTTGAAATCCACTGTGACCCTGACCATGATAATGTGCCCACTAAAGATGAATAAATGTATGTGCATAGGCATATATAGACAGTTATGTACATGCTCTGTATTTATGAAATTATGTAATATACATGTGTCCTGCATGCACCTGTCAGTAAACAACACATTTACAAATTAACTGTTGACACCATTACTTTAGTACACGGTTCCTGTGTAGGTAATTAGGGAAATTAATGGTATTTAATGTTTATTATTATTACTTTACTATACTTGCAACAAAATGCTGAATACATTCGTATAATCATACCAGGTGATTTTACGACAAATCAAACATTATTCAGGTTTTTTTAAATGGTATGCTCAAATTTATATGCACTTCAATCAGTTTGATGTGAGTTTAATGATACTGATATGCTAAAGATGAAATTGATGAATAAGGAAATTGTCAGTGGAATTTGGATTTAAAATTAGATTTGACCATACACAGCATTGATGAATGAGGATCATTGTGATAAAAATACTGAGTGGGGGAAGAGCGATTTAAGCATGATGTAATCCAGAGTTTCTCAAAGATTTTGTAAACAGGGACACTGTTACCTGTAAAATAAATGCCACCGACCCGCTCAGCTCACACCATGAAGCCCACTTTAAGAACCACTGACGTGAGCATATCTTATTTCTAATCATAGGCTAGTATTCTGGTTACTTCAGTTCAGATTGTACAAGCAAACTGAAAAGTTCGGATAAAAAATTTTTGTATTTCACTAGGGCCAAATAGCAGTGCTCTGTATTTTTATAAATATATATATATATATATATATATATATATATATATATATATATATATATATATATATATATATATATATACACACACACATTATTACAATATTACACCACTTGTTTTGGGAAAATGTGTTAAACACCATGGTTTTGTCACCACTTGTTTGCTGTGCTCAAATGAGACCTCAAAGGAGAATTATCTGTAGAATTTTGCTGTTGCAAAAGGAGATGCAATAATTTTAACAGGCAATTACAACCCCAATTCCAAAAAAGTATGGATGATTCATAAAATGTAAATAAAAACTGAATACAATGACTTACAAATCTCATAAACCCATGTTATTCACAGTAGAACATAGAAAACATTTCAAATGTTTAAACTGAGGAAAGGTACCACTTTAAGGAGAAAAATATGGTAATTTTGAATTTGATAGCCACAACACATCTCCAAACAGTTGGGACATGGGAATCAAAAGACTGGAAATGTAAGTGTTACTAAAAAGAAACATCTGGAGGAACATTTTTCAAACAATGAGGTTAATTGGCAACAGGTCAGTAACTTGATTGTGTATAAAAAAGAGTGTCTTAGAGAGCCAGAGTCTCCCAGAAGTAAATATGGGACAGAATCTGGATGGCAGCATATGTTGCTCGAAACCATATATACCTTTCAGCATTGATGGTGCCTTTCCAGATGTGCAAGCTGCCCATTCCAAAGGCAGTAATGCACCCCTATACCATCAGAGATACAGGCATTTGAACTGAGTGCTGATAAAAAGCCGGATGGTCCCTATCCTCTTTAGTCCTCTTTTAGTTTAGAAGACACGGCGGCCATGGTTTCCAAAACCTCTGCCCATCTTTACTTCTTAAAGACTCTGCCTCTCTAAGATACTCTTTTTATATGCAATCATGTTACTGACCTGTTGCCAATTAACCTCCGGATGTTTCTTTTAAGTAACACTTACTTTTCTGTTGCCTTGTCCCAACTTTTTTGAGACCTGTTGCAACCATCAAATTCAAAATTACCTTTTTTTTTTTTCCTTAAAATGGAACTGTTACGGAGCATAGACGGAGACAAGCGCAGGCAAGCGGAGAGATGACGTGAGACTGAGCACGAAACGAGAATCTAGTCGGGATAGAGCAGGTAAGCTATGTATCAGGGGCGTAGGCAAAAGCATAGTGAAAGACGAGCATTAATTCGAGCACCAGGGAAAACACTTCTAGAAAAGTCGGCTTGGTAAACAAACAGAGACGAGGCTGCTGAGCAGTTACTTCGCAAGCGGCTAACACTAGGGAGGCCCTTATATAACCTTAGGTGCCTGCAGGTGTTCGTAATCAGACCGCCGGCGAACTTGTATGGCTGGGAAGTGTAGTCCTCCTCCACCTTGTCCCTGGGCGGCACTACACGTTGTGAGCTGCAGTGCTGATTCCGCCGTGTCGTAACAGGAACATTTACTCAGTTTAAACATTTGATATGTTTTCTATGTTCAATTGTGAATAACATTGGGGGTTATGAGATTTGCAAATGTACATTTTACAGAGTATCCCAATTTTTTGGAATTTGGGGTTGTACACCATCCACTTTTTTAAATCAAGCTTTTTTTCTGGTGTAAACAAGAGAATAATGGATCTCAGTTTTTCTTAATTTACCTTTTGGACATGGACAGAGTACATTTGTGTTTCTTGATGGCAATCTGACAAATGTTTGACACAAAAACCTCATATGGAGTGGTCACTGAGCTCACAATAGTTGTTTTTATACTTCCGTTGTGTGAAATGTTTTTTACCTTATGGTTAAGGTAATCATGAACTATAATCACCATAAAATAGTTCAATATCATATTTCTTTTGGCAGTGGTTTATAATTTTTCATAGATGTTGAGACCCAAAACAGACTTTTTTTTAAATGGATGAAGATGTCAACATTCTCAGGAAAGAAACAGACACTGTTACTCTGTTGTGTCAAACAGCAAATTTTTGCCTTACTGGAACAGCACATCACAGTTTTTACTCTATAAAGGCACAAGGTCAGGTTCACATCTGAAGAACATTCCTGATTATTGTCAATTAGAACTTTTTATTTTTACTCAGCCGTTTGAGGAGGTAAATATACATCGTTCATATCACTAACGTCACCTGGATGGATCGTTGCTAACAAAAAAACAAACATAGAGGCAGCCATGTTTTTCACATTATGTGAAGGTGGAAAAATTACCCACTTACCAGTTAAGTCGAAGGAAGCATTAATCGAACATCAAGTGGGACCAAAAAAATTAAATCTGTTTCATAGACCTATAACCAATGTCTTAACTCCTCTTAAATGTGTTCATCTATCAGCAATTAGCTGAAAGGGACATTCTGAATGCACAACATACAACATCCAGTATATCACCTACAAACCAATTACACAAATCTATACGAGTTTGCGAAATTCATTTACAAATCTAAAATGTCAACGTGATTGCATATTCACCCTCATTGCTGTGAAACTCTTAAATTATTATTTTTTTTTTTGAAAGAGCTATAACTACACTGTCACTATTTTAGTGGATAAAGAATGACATAATTAGCACAGTTTGTCAGTAGCTGAGTTTATGGCCCTGAGATTAATCGATCTGTTTTGCCTCCTGGTGGAAATAAGAGAGAAACTCTTTATTCAAATCTTGCAATTTGATTAAAGCTCACTACATTATGTTAATCTGATTCTAAATCCATTTGCTGGACCCACGCTCCTCTCCCTGGCCTTACGGTGGACTTCGCTCTGCGTTCCAGTTCAGTTGGGGACGTCGCTCCGCTTTCATGCTCCAACGAGGACGTCGCCCTGCTTCCTTGCTCCGCTTCCCTATGCCGCCAAGAACACCGTGCAATGCGAATGCGCGAGCACCTGCTTTTCCGTTCTTGACCGTAGTGACATTGGGACAGGTGTGTTTTGTTTATGTCTGTCATGTCTCCTCCCTGTTCCGTCATTGGCTGGGAATTTACGTGGGTCTGTATTGCTCTCAGCTGATAGCAGTTTAGACACGGATCATGTCCGCATATATACGGCGCGCCTCCCAGCACACAGCGCGGAAGATTATTAGGTAAATGTTTAGAGTTAGTTTAGTTCAGAGTCACGGTTCATGTTTAGCGGTAGTTTAGTTCGCATCGTAGCCATAGCCATAGCCATAGCCTTAGCCTTAGCCTTAGCCTTAGCCTTAGCCATAGGCATATCTTAAAGTTATTTCGCGCTGGATTATCCGCTTCCAGTCCCTCGCCTTAGTTTGTGTCATGTTTTGTGTAACGACCTAGATTCCTGCCTTGCCCCGTGTATGCCTGTTTGCCAATGACCTGACCTCTTGCATGTTTATGGATTACGTTTTGGATCACGTTTAGGATTTGTCTGCCTGCCTCTCTTTCAAATAAACAACTGTTATCCTGCACTTGCATCCGCCTTATCTCTGCTCCGTCACGATTTGTGACACATGTATTATAATATTCAGATGAAGAAGATGATGATGATGGTTGAATTTACATCATTGTAAGTGGAAAATAAAAATGATAAAACTGACATGACTACAGTATGCCTAATTAAAAGTGGTTGTGGCTAGATGTGTAAGATACAGTTTAAACAGTTTCACAGACACCACTGCCATTTTTATCTACAGCAAGAGAGATACTTAATATAAACATGGTACTTTTCTGTTTTCATAGATGTTCCCAATATTGGTAAGTTATTCATATTCTAAACTATTTTAGGTGATTTTACTTTCATATTAAACAAAATAATTTTAACAAAAAACATAAAACAACATTTATGTATGTAGTAGTTCATGATACAGGCACAGAAACATCTGCCATTTGTTGGAAGGTCAGCCACTTCTGGGACGTTCACTACTGTGAAGAGTTTTTTTTTTTTTTTTTTTTTTTTCATTTGGAGATAATGGCTCTCACTAGAGTTCTTTGTCCCAGAGCCTTTGAAATAACTTTGTAACGCTTCTCAGACTGATGTATGTTAATCATGAAATTGCTCTGTCTCCCTGCCTGGCTGAGGAAGGTGGGAGACATTGCAGAGAACTTTGCTCCCCCTTCTGGCCTCATGGAGTATGAGCTCTCCCCTCTGGCTGTGCCTCAAAATTCACCCCTACCACCGGTTTTGTGGTGTTCGTCATTCCGAACTCTGCCTCAGACATTGCATCAACCCTCAGATATACAGAGGATATTGCTCAGTCTCATAACCTGAGCGAGGATTATTGCAGAAGCAATTATTGACACAGGCGAACAGTAACTGGTAAGTGTTTCTTTCTGGACTTTTTAGTTGAAACTAGTTTTAGCACCGATTGTCAGATAGAAGCTGCAACTGTGCTTCCTTGTTGCTACAAGCTGTACACTTGTTGCTAGATTAAAGCAAATTCCGGTATTCAGTTTCGGTTTCGGTCGGGAGTCGCTCGTTCACGTGACTACTCTTTGTTTTGCTAATTAAAGAGGCGTGCTCAGCTGAAACACATCAGTATTTATTAAATGAGAAACGCTGAGGCTGAAGCGTCAGCGGAAGTGTCAGCATTTGTCATGTGAAGACCGAGCCCGTGTAGAGACCTGCGAGTCTACCTGCGCGAGTCCACCGAGCAAGGACACCGAGAAGACACCACAAATGCTGCTAAGTATACTTTTCTCCCTTTATTCCTCTTGCTGTTACCTGTTTCCACACACTAACATGTGTCATCAGTTCATCCCAGTTATTTGCCACAGGCGCAGACCATGGCATTCTCCCAGAAACATACGCAACTTGGACAACCTACGCTCTCTGAATGCAGCCTCTGCAGGTTCCATCTCATTCTCAGTCTGACTTTGGAACTGCCAATCTGCTGTCAACAAGGCAGATTTCATTTCTGCATTTGCAACCCACTCCAATCTCAGCGTGCTGGCTCTGACTGAGACCTGGATCCATGCTGAGAACACTGCCACATCCTCTGCACAAGCCTCCAACTCCAACTTCTCCCATACCTCACGCCCCAACAGACGAGGAGTGGTACAGGTTTGCTTCTCTCCAAAACATGGAAATTTACCTGTCTTTCTCCCTCTTGCTCATACACATCCTTTGAATTTCATGCTGTTACAGTCACTGACCCTGCCAAAATGCAACTTCTGTTGTTTACCATCCACCAGGTCAACTGGGGAAGTTCATCGAGCAATTTGACACGCTACTGTCCACCATCCCAGATGATGGAACTCCTCTTCTGGTCCTTGGTGATTTCAACTTTCATCTAGACAAGCCACATGCAGCTAACTTTCTTGCTCTCCTTCCCACATTTGACCTGAAGCAGTTCACCACACCAGCAACCCACAAATCCGGTAAACAGCTTGACCTCATCCTCACACGTAATTGCACCACACATAATCTTCTCATTACTCCTCTCCACACCTCTGACCATTTCTTTATCCAGTTCTCTATTTCTCTCCCCTCACCATCATCAATGTCTCCTCCCTCTATTTCTTTTCATCGCAATCTTTGCTCCCTTTCCCCCTCACATTTCTCCTCCGTTGTCACAACCTTACTTCCCTCCGAAAGCCACCTCACTTGACTTAAACACCGCAACCAACATGCTATGTTCCACTCTAACATCTTCTCTTGACAGCATATGCCCCCTAACCCCCAGACCTGCTCGCACATCAATCTCTAGTCCTTGGCTCTCAGAAGCTCTGCGTAGCAACCGGGCCAAACTAAGAACATCTGAAAGGAAATGGCGCAAATCAAACAACCCAATTGACCTAACCAATTACCATACACTTCTCTCTTCTTTTTCCAATTGCATCTCCATTGCTAAAGCCACATTCTACCAAGAGAAGATTCTTAGTTCTCCCAAGACCCGCATTCTTTTCAAAACCTTTTCCTCTCTACTCTGTCCCCCTCCTCCCCCTTCCCCTACTTCTCTCACTGCAGATGACTTTGCCACTTTCTTTACCAACAAGGTTACATCAATCAGAAACCTGTTCTCAGCCCCAGACATGCATAGACTGACTCCTCCTCCCAACGTACTTCCTTCTTTCCCCTCTCAGAGACTGATGTCTCTAAACTCCTCCTCTCTAGCCATCCCACAACCTGTCCTCTTGACCCTATCCCTTCTCACCTTCTTCAGTCCATCTCTCCCACACTATTACCTGCACTCACACACATCTTTAACACATCGCTCTCTACTGGCACATACCCTACCTCATTTAAGCAAGCCCAGGTTACCCCACTGCTTAAAAAACCATCACTCAACCCTTCTATAATTGACAACTACAGACCTATTTCCCTGCTCCCTTTTCTTTCGAAAACTCTTGAAAGAGCCGTTTTTAATCAACTCTCAAATTTTCTCACACAGAACAACCTCCTGGACACCAAGCAGTCTGGTTTCAAGAGGAACCACTCCACGGAGACTGCTCTGCTTTCGGTCACTGAAGCCTTACGACTAGCAAGAGCAACCTCTAGATCATCTGTCCTCATCCTACTTGACCTCTCTGCTGCTTTCGACACTGTGAACCATCAGATCCTCCTGTCAACTCTCTCCAGCCTGGGCATCACTGGAACTTTTCTGCGCTGGGCGGAATCCTATCTCTCTGACAGATCCTTGAAGGTATCATGGAGGGGAGGTATTTCTGAAACTCAGCAACTCACAACTGGCATTCCACAGGGGTCAGTTCTGGGTCCACTCCTCTTTTCTATCTACACTACATCTCTAGGGCAGGTGATTGAGTCTCATGGCTTCTTATATCATTGCTATGCTGATGACACCCAGGTCCATTTGTCCTTCCAGCCTGATGATCCGTCTCTGCATGCATCTCTGCTTGCCTTTCGGACATCTCGGTCTGGATGAAGGAAAACCATCTTAAACTTTACCTGGCAAAATCTGAGCTTCTCGTGATCCCAGCCTGTCCCTCAATCAACCAAAACCTCACTGTACAGCTCGGCTCACTCACACTCATGCCAACCAGGACGGCCAGGAACCTTGGGTGATTCTGGATGACGGCTTGAACTTTACAGACCATATCTCAGCAACTGCAAGGTCCTGTAGGTTCATCCTTTACAACATCAAGAAAATCCGACCCTACATCACCAAACAGGCTACACAGATACTAGTCCAGGCTCTTGTTATCTCTAAACTGGACTACTGCAACTCACTGCTTTCAGGCCTCCCAGCCAGCTCCATCAAACCCCTTGAGATGATTCAGAATGCTGCAGCGCACCTCATCTTCAATCAATCCAAGAGAACCCATATCACACCCCTCTTCATCTCCCTCCACTGGCTTCCTCTAGCTGCCCGCATCAAGTTAAAGGCCTTGATGCTCACCTACAAGACCTTGTCAGGAACAGCACGCTCCTACCTCAACTCTCTCCTGAAGGCCTACGTTCCCTCTCACAATCTGCGATCGATTAGCAACCGACGTTTAGGAGTTCCAACTCAGCGTGGCGCAAGGTCCCTTTCCAGAACCTTCACACTAACTGTTCCTCAGTGGTGGAATGCACTTCCAATCTCAATCCGGACCGCAGAATCTCTCACCATCTTCAAAAAACAGCTAAAATCCCACCTCTTCCATCAACACCTAACCAACTCATAAAATAAATAAATAAATAAATAAATAAATAAATAATTGCACTTACACCTCTACTCTGCACTTTGCTTCTTCTGGAATTCACTTAATAGATCTTGTATGGTAGCACTTCTTGTATTGTTCTCTGCTTGATATATTGCTTTGCTTGTATCTTTCTCATTTGTAAGTCGCTTTGGATAAAAGCGTCTGCTAAGTGAATAAATGTAAATGTGTCTCCCTTTGGCTCCACGAGGGGTAATGCTCCTAGGAACCCTGATCAGCTGAGAGACATTACCTAAAAAAAGAATGCATTGACATCCCAGGGGCATGGGGCACAAGACAGGGGACACCCTGGATGGGGTTCCAATCCATCACAGTGCACAATCACACACACATTCACACACCCATTCATACACTATGGACACTTTTGGACATGCCAATCATGCCTACAATGCATGTCTTTGGACTGGGGGAGGAAACCGGAGTACCCAGAGGAAACCCCCAAAGCACGGGGGAACATGCAAACTCTGCACACTCAGGGCTACTGTGGGAATCAAACCCTCAACCCTGAAGGTGTGAGGCAAACACATTAACTACTAAGACACCGTTATGCCCATTTCCACCATCAGGGCAATAATTACAAAGTTCCAGTCATCTGGAAATCTTATGACTCAACCTGCAATTGGGCATGTGTCTATATTGTCTCAACACACGCTGAAGAGGATGGTTCAAGTGATCTCAAAGGATCACAGCTGGAGAATTTCAGAAGTTAGTTGTGCCTTGTAGTTAGAAAGTCTCCAAAAATTACAATCCAAAGTTAAATAAAACACAACAAATTGTTTGGAATTGTTTCAAGAAAAAAGCCTCTACTTTACTCTCATCCAAAAACAAGCTCATACATCTTCAGTTTATCAGACACTACCAGAATTGGATCAGGTTCTATGATTAGATGAAACTAAAATAGAGTTTTTTGGCAATAAACACAAGTGGTGGTTTTGGTGCACACAGAGAGGTAGCCATATGGAAAAAGTACCTCATGCTCACTGTTAAATATGGTGGTGGTTCTTTAATGTTTGTGAGCTTTTTTTCTGACAGAGGATCTGGACATTTTCAGAAAGATTCAAATGGGCCATGGTTGGATCCTCCAATAGGACAAGAAGCCAAAACATACTTCAGAATCAACACAAAATGGTTTACTGACCACAAAATTAAGGTCCTGCCATGGCCATCCCAGTCCCCTGACCTGAAATCCATAGAAAACCTGTCGGGTGAACTGAAGAGGAGAGTCCACCAGTGTGGACCTCAAAATTTGAATGATCTTGATCATCAATGAAAGGCTGTACAAAGACATAAAAAAGATTTTTACCAACTTGTTGTCAGTTAACCACTGACACAATTGATATTTCTGGTAACGTATGCAGCTGCAAGACATAGTAAATAAAAAATAAAGAGGATTTAAACACAAAATCTACACAAAACTCACAATAAATTCACAAAGCTACATTTTTCATACTCAAAAAATAGTTTAATGATACTACTAGATCAATTGTGTCAGGTGTTACTGGTGTGTACTATGTGAAATTAACTTTTTTTTTAAAAGTTTTCCACATAATTCATTGTAACTCTAAATCGCATGTGGGCATGCTTGCAATGCAAGTTGATCTTAGAAGAGCAATATGAAAGACCTTTAAATGCGATCAGGATGGTGGCCCAGAAAAGCAAGGAACCTTTCTGAGATACGAGACCACTCTCTTTGTGGGATACGAGACTGTTCTCTTCCTGAGATACGAGAAAGCTCTCTTTCTAGGATACAAGACTGCACTCTTTCTGGGATATGAGAGTGCTCTCTGTCTGGGATGAGTTGAAAGCTAAATGCTAAAGCTACCTCACAAGGCACCATGGGACTGCGGCTGAGAAACAGCAAATGTCAACAAGAAACGTGTCTGCCATTTACTGTGGAACTAGCATGGGATCTATACAATGAATTATAATGTGATTATGTCATAATTTTCACTAAATATGGGACTGGATACAGTTAGCAAGTAAATATTATTTAAATATGGTAAAAGGACAGTATGTTAGTCTGGTGTTACTGTTTCATACCAAACATTTAAATGTTAGCAATGCTAACACTATTGAGTATATGTGGAAAATACCGAGTGTAAACGGCAGTCATTAAAAGCAACCGCAATCTCATTTAGTCCATTCGACACACTGATGTAAACACTTAGCTTCCTGGTATCTTTGTAATTTGTGTCCAAATATGTATTTATAAGCATAGTAAAAACTAGTATGAAAACTGTGCTAAGCGCTAACTATCTACAACAGCTATGCAAGCTAAATCCTTTGAATGTTAGCTATGAGACTTAGCCCTTAGCTAATCTTGGGAAGTATATCTGTGTTCCCCACATTTATATGGCACGTAATGAGAACATTATTTAAAGATGCAGTTAGGCTTCAGCATAAGTGAGAGCTGGGACACGTCTTGGGGATATGTTGTGTTCTCTCAATGTACTGTAAATTGGGAAATATCTTCTAGGGGGAGGTATTCACCAGATGTTCAGATAGACAGAGTGTGTTCTCACTGCAGCCTGTAGCTTGATAACATATTGGATTACATCCACTATGTAATGATGTTGTAACCCTAACCCCAAACCTAACACTAACACTAGTTTTACTTCTTTAAAGGCTTTAAACAAGTAGGCTGTAGTAGATGAGTTTTTCCTGCCATTTAATGTCCCCGACAACCTCCCATTTAACCACATGTTAGCAATGGCCTTTTTCAAGACGTAAAGGCCTAACAAAATCACAAGTTTGGTATTACTGATGCATTTTATGTCATAGAATAAAACGTGAAAATATCTTAAGTTTGTGTTAATCACAGACCTAATTTAACCAAAACCGGCATCTTTTTCGAGTCTAAGGGAAATGACATAGTACTATAGTTAATACTGATTGATCAATTCAGTTCCCATCAAGAACCTCTTTCCACCAAGAGAAACCTTTCGACATGCCCATTACCATCTGCAGTGACCATACTTTGAGAGAGAATGTTTTAAGTAAAGAGATATTTGTGTTCACATAGGTATGGTTTTCCCTTATTAAGTTGCTCTCCACAACACATGTCCATCAAGAAACATGTCAGTGTCACTGTCCCCTAACTAAGATCAGCTCAGTGGTGTTCCTGAAAAATCATGTGATGCACGTGAGTTGATCATTTACATACAGCTCTTTGTGAAATAAAACTAATCCAAATTAATAGCCTATTATGTAATATTAAATAGAATGTTTAAGTGTTTAAGTAATGTTTAACTAACTATTTTGAACTATTTTATACAGATAGCATAGGTATTGTATCACAGTTTCCATACAAGATTGCTTATAAATACATTTTTGGCCACAAATTACAAAGATACCATGGAGCCAAGTGTTTACATCAGAGTGTCTAATGGACTAAATGAAATTGCTGTTGCTTATAATGACTGCCACTTACACTCTGCATTTTCCACATATACTCCAATAGTGTTACTGTAGCATTGCTTCAAACTTAAAGTAACGCCTGATTCCTATGTTGTCCTTTATATCATATTTCAATAATATTGAACTGATAACTGTATTCAGTCAAATATTTAGTGAATCTTATAACCTAATCATGTTATAATTCACTATAGATTCCATGCTAAGCCTGTGGCTAATGGCGGCCATGTTTTTTTTATGGCATTTACTGTATCACATTGTGCCTTGTGAGTTAGCTTTAACATTTATCTTGCAACTTATCCAAGAAAGAGAGCACTATCTTATTTTTTTGTTGGCCGCTTTTATTTAAAGGTTCACAGGGTGCTTGGTTCAGACCAATTCTGAACATGAAGTAGCTGACGGTCTGTACAAGTTCAAGAGTTCACTAAGGTTATGTTCTGCAAATTACTATTTCTTGTAATTACTTCTTTTTTCCAGCAGCCTTTTTTCCAGTGTAAACGGGGGCATAGTGGTAAGTTTCAGTGAAAAAAAGAAAAGAAAGAAAGAAAAATAACTTTTTTTTCCTCCTCTCTCCACAGGATGACAATCATTTTTCTTAATACTAGGACCCTGTTCACATCCCCCAGAGTGTTCAGTTTTTTTGATTATGTCATGATCTCCCCTGCAGACAGCACTGTGGTGCGCGACGTGCACAGAAAGGCGCGTGCACGCACAAGCAAGAGTGCGCAAGCGCTCAGCAAGCCCACGCTCTTTGATTACGTATGGACTATGATGACTTTGTGTACTATGGACACGTGCATTTATTTTGACTTCTGTTTTGTCTCCTTTCTGTTCATGTATTGGTTGATGTTCAAGGGTGTGTCTTTATTGTTTCCAGCTACATCTGTCCTAATTATTTGATTAACTTAACACAATACCGTGCCTAAAATTCAGAAGCAGCAGATCAACATGGACTACATGGGCTTCACTCTGCCACCTATGTTTTTGGAGCACTACGCTTCACTACGTAAGCAGCAGGAAGACATATAGAAGTCCCGGTACAAGTGGGAGCCTTTTAACTGGGCTGGTACCATCTCCCACCCTCCCTCCCCTATTATGGACCTAGTTCAGCAAACTGAGTCAACGGAGAATGTCAGTAAGCCTCTCTGCTCATCTGAGGAGGCCGCTCAGACTTTCAGTTCAGCTGAGGAACTCTCACAGCATTTCTGGTCCGCTGAGGGCATTGCTCGGCTTTACCGCTCCACTGAGGAAGCCACTCCGCTTTTCTGCCTGGCTGAGGACGTCGCTCTGCCTTCCTGCTCGGCTGAGGACACCACTCAGCCTTTCTGTTCAGCTGAGGACGCTGCTCAGGCGCCTTGCTCGGCTGAGGACATCGCTCTGCCCTCCTGCTCGGCTGAGGACGTCGCTCTGCCTTCCTGTTTGGCTGTCATTGCTCTGCCATCCTGCTTCACTGAGGATGTCGCTCTGCCTCCATGTTCCACTGAAGACATCACTCCTCTTCTTTGCTTCATGCCGTATATCACTCCCCCTTCCTGCTCCACGGAGGGCATCCTTTCCCCCTCATGCTTCGCAGAGAGCATCGTTAATCCCTTTGGCCTCGCGGAGAACCTTGCTTCCCTCTCCTGTCCTTCTGAGGAAGTTGTCCTGCTGTACTATCCTGCTGAGGACGTCGTCCTGCTGTCCTGTCCAGATGAGGAAGTCGCCCTGCTGTCCTGTCCTGCTGAGGAAGTCGCCTCGCTGTCCTGTCCTGCTGAGGAAGTTGTCCCGCTGTGCTGCCACGCAGAGGACATCTCTCTGAGCTCCAGCCCCACAGACGACATCGCTCTGAGCTCCAGCCCCGCTGAGGACATCGCTATGAGCTCCAATCCCGCTGAGGACGTCGCTCTGAGCTCCAGCCTCACTGAGAACACAGCCCTGATCTCGAACCCCACTGAGGGTGGTGTTCTGCCTATCTGTTTCACGGAGGAGGCTGCTCAGTTTCCTGGTTCAGCAAAGGATGGATTACCCAGTGGATCAGGACTGCCTTTGGGGAGTGTTCTTTGGCGCTCCAGTAGGAGCACCATTGGGGGGCTTCTGTCACAATCTAACTGCAGACAGTGCTGCGACGCGTGACATGCACAAAAACCTGTGGGCACGCACGTGCACGAGTGAGAATGTGCGAGCGCTCAGCAACCACATGCTCTTTGCTTACGTATCGACTATGCTGACTTTGTTTACTATGGACACATGCATTTGTTTTGGCTTCTGTTTTATCTCCTCCCTGTTCAGGTATTGGTTGATGTTTTAGGGTGTGTCTTTATTGTTTCCAGAAGTCTGCGTTTAAGTTTCATTACGTGAGTTATTTAAACCCCTCGTGTGGCTGTGCACTTTGCGCAGTATTATATACAGTTAACTAGCTAACTACGTTATGTATGTGTTAGCCACCTTGATGCTAAATGGTCGTGTTCTCGTGTCCTGTTTATGTTTCATGCCTTGTATCTAGTCTCATGTTTAAGACCGCATATCTCGGCTCATGTTTATTGACCTAATTTTTGAGTTAATAAAGCCTTTAATCTGCACTTGCTTCCGTTCGAGTCCCGTATCATAACAGATTATGAATACTACTTTGTACAGTAATATAGGCTGTACGTGTTCTCCAATCACACACATTGCTTACACAGTTTAATTGTAATATATATATATATATATATATATATATATATATATATATATATATATATATATATATATATATATATATACACTCACACACACACACACACACACACACACACACACACCCATCACATTTTTGTAAACATTTGATTATAACTTTTCATGTTACAACACTGAAGAAATGACACTTTGATACAATGTAAAGTAGTGAGTGTGTGAAAATGTCCAAATTGGGCCCAAAGTGTCAATATTTTGTGTGGCCACCATTGGGGTAATGGTGCCACGCAGTAATGTTTCTGGTTTCGTGTTTCCTGCCACAGTCTTAGTTAAATGATTTCCATGTCTAATTTCTTGTATCATACCATAGTCCTAGTTAAATGAGTGCCATGTATAGTTTCTTGTATCGTGCCATAGTCCTAGTTAAATGAGTGCCTTTAGCGACTTTAAAAACAAAAACAAAAAAACAACAAACAAAAAAAACCCTAGCGACAATCTATCGACTTTTTGGACAAACCTTAGCGACTTTCCAAATGTCGCCAGTACTGTCCTACAAGCGCAACGTCTTGCCTTCCCGCTGCACTCACACCTCTCTCTGCATCTGCTCGGTTCACTGAGTGGCTGACAACCAGAGCAGCACATTCCGGTGATCGCACGGGAGCTGACAGACGTGATTGTAAAAAGAAGCAAGTGCAGGTGTCCCACTGATTGACTTAACAATGTCATGAGACGCACCCTTCTTCCCAATTTACATAATTCTTATGCAAATGTTTTTAGAACGCAAGACAAATGGAATGCAACATGTTTTACATGTAAAATAGTATACGTTATTACAGCCTAGTTCTCTTTTCCAAAGTAGTTATAGGCTTCAGAAACATTTTTGATCATTCATGATCCATACTGGTCTGATATATAGTTTTATAAAAGTCATAAACGTTATTCTTTAAAATCATAAAAGTTATGAAAAGTTATTAAAAGAGTACAAAACACAAAAGCAAAAAAAATCTATCTATCTATTGTAGATTGTGGAAAGTGCTGATTCAACAAGGGAAGGGGGCTCCCCCCCCCTTTCTTCGTGCAGTTATCACTTTAAGGGTGTGTTGGCTCGAATTTAGCCTATTACCCAAAAACATTTAAAATTCAACTTAGAAGCCAATACTCACATCTACCTCTGAGACCAGATGGAGATAGAAAAAATACACCAGCCGTGAGTGAGAAGAAGCAAGGGTCCAGCTTTATTGTTCCATTCCACCACACGAGATCCACACCGATGAGAATTCTCAGAAGTGATCCCCATACCCTGAGCTTAAGCTCCAGTATTTATACTGTATTTACACACTAGATAACCCATAGGTTTCCAGAAAAGGCCTATTTCACTTACCCATAGAATTGAAACCAGGGGTTTTAATTTACACATAAAATCAGAACCCAGGCATTTCCAACAACCCAGGAAACAAAAACCCAGAGTTTCTAGTTACCTAGGTTGTCAAAAACCAGGATTCTCATTTACCTAGGTTGTCAAAAACCAGGATTCTCATTTACCTAGGTTGTCAAAAACCAGGATTCTCAATTCCCTAGGTTAAAAAAATGACGTAAGCAAGACGACTAAACAACCGGGAGGGACCTTGGTCTTATCGTTATCTCGAGGGGGGGGGCAGCCACCCTTATAACTGGCTTTCTTCATGGTTCTCTAAAAATTAAGGCTTTCCTTGCGAGACGAGAATCTTCACCACCTGAATCATGAGTGAGTTATATTTTCCTTTTTTTCCTGTATTTCTCGTTTATAATTTATTTTCATATTTGCACTATGTTTCTTATTTTATATATATTTATACTACTTGAAAAGCGGTTTACTGTACTTCCAACTTCTTAATATCATTACAGTTCTACTGTCCTGCATATCCTACTATTCTGTTTTTTATAGAATTTCTCTATTACTATAAGATTTTATTAAAGTTATTCATGTGTGTGTATGAGGAAGAGAGTGTGTGTGTATGTATGTTGTGTCTACCTGCCCGCCCTTGACTGTACGAGTATGTGTGTGTGTGTGTGTGTGTTTTAGCACTCCTCAGCTCGTACACTTCTTTCGACTATTTCGACTAATAACCCATAAAGATCTTTAAAGTGTTTTACCAATTTATCCACTTCTGACTAAAACCTCTTCTGTATGTCTAGGTGCCGGTGCCCGTCGTCAGTCCCTTCTCTCACCGTTACTGGACCTGGATCTGGATCTGGACCTCCCTTATGTTTATTTTATGACATTTTTTATCCACAACAGGTGAAGGACCTTGGGTTTTATCTGTTGGGTAAACCATCTGGTTTTGGGGAGTTGAAGAGAAGGGCTTGTTTCTCAACCCACTTGTGGCATTCTGGGGGTTGAGTTATGGTTTTACTGCAACATTCGGTCAGATGGCCACTCTGACAAAGGCCACTAGTGTTTGCTAATGGTGAGTTTGTCTGTCCACCCCAGAATTGTTGGCACCCGTCCCGACAGCTTCTTTCAATTATGGTTTGAGTGGACGATGACTGTTTAAATGTAATGTCTTATCTTCTGTTGTTATCATCTCTGCTGCCTGGTTCAATCCTAGAAACTGTTTGCAACAACTGTTTCCTTTTATTTTTTCCTTATTGTTCCTAAGATAGAAACAGATGGGGTTTATGAAGACATCACAAATTACCTTGTAAATACAATTTAAATATAAAGTCTAATATAATTTTTTTTTTTTTTTTAAAAAAGGAAACTTGTTTATGGTCAGAATTTTATTTTTATTTTTTTGTTTTGTGTGTGTGTGTGTGTGTGTGTGTGTGTGTGTGTGTGTGTGTGTGTGTGTGTGTAATGTACTTTGACACCTAAACTTAAAGAAATCATGAATATATTTCACCAAAACAATATGGACAGGTGTATCTAAAAAAAATAGAATATTGCGGAAAAGTTCAGTTTTCCATAATTTAATCCACAAAGTGGAAATTTAATATATTCTAGATTCATTACACATATTTCAAGCCTTTTTTTGTTGTAATCTTGATGAGTATGGCTTACAGCTCATGGAAATCAAAAATACAGTATCTCAAAATATTAGAAAAAAATAATTTATAATACAGAAATCTTGACCTGAGAAGACTCTAATTAGCTAATTAACTCAAAACTGTCACATTGATCATGTAATGGAGGTCAGGACAGATGCAAGTGCAGGTACGAGCTTTATTAGATGAGAGATAGGCAGACAAATCTGAATCGTGAAACATAGGCATGGTCAAAACAGGAAAAGGGTCAGGCAATCGGCAAATGGCCAGCAACGAGGCTAGACTAGAATCAAATAATGCTATGGTATAAACAAGATACAAACCATGAAACAAAACACAAGGAACAAGGCTTGGCATGGTGATAACACTCACGCAATACTTCGGCAAGTACATAGATACACTAGGGGTTAAAAGCAAACGTAATCAGGAGTGAAACACAAAACAGCTGAGAACAATGTTGCACATAAGGGAATCAAACAATGACAAGACAGGGGCAGAGACAGGACATAAACCATAACAAAACACACGTGTCAAAAGTAAACAAAGTCAATTTCACTGAAAAACCCAGAAGCGTGTGCTCGCGCTTCAGGTTTCAGAGTGCTCCAGCACTTTGTGCGAGGGGAACTTGTGACAAAAACACCTGTAAAGATTTCCTAAGCCTTTAATCTCTCAGTCTGGTTCAGTACATACAACCAGAATCATGGGGAAAATTAAAGTAAATTTTGCATTTCATTCGGAAATCAAGGTCCCAGAGTCTGGAGGAAAGTTGCTTGAAGTTCAGTGTGAAGTTTCCACAGTCAGTGATGATTTGAGGTGCCATGTCATCTGCTGGTGTTGGTACAATGTGTTCTCTCAAGTTGAGAGTCAATGCAGTGCCTACCAGGAGATTTTAGAGCACTTCATGCTTCCCTCTCCTGACAAGCTTTATGAAGATGCTGATTTCCTTTTCCAGCAGGACTCTGCACCTGCCCACAGTGCCAAAACTTCTAGTAACTGGTTTCCTGACCATGGCATTACTGTGCTTGATTGTCCAGCCGACTTGCCTGGCCCGAACTCCATACAGAATCTATGACAGACACCAGACCAACAATACAGACGAGCTGAAGGCCGCTATCAAAGCAACCTGGGTTTCCAGAACACCTCAGCAGTGCCACAGGATGATTGCCTCCAGGCCATGCCACATTGATGCAGTGATTCGTGCAAAAGGATTAAAGCCCCGAACGAGGATCAGTGCATAAATTAACATACATTTCAGAAGTTCAACATTTCTGTATTATAAATTCTTTATTCTAATATTTTGAGACAGATTTTTGATTTCCTTGAAATGTAAGCTGTAATCATCAAAATTTAATCACAGATTAAAAGAAACAAAACACATTTTATGTGTAATGAAACTAGAATATACAAAAGTTCCACCTTTTGAATAAAATTATGGGAAAAATAAACTTTTCCACGATATTCAATTTTTTTTTTTTAGATGAACCTGTAAAATAGGTAAATGTTTTTATTTTCTTTATAACTCGCCTAGGCTATTTGCTTACAGAGTATACTGTATATTGGGGAAAGAGACAAGCATGGAGGTAAAAATGATAAATCTGTTGGGAGATTTCTAAAACCTTGCTAGCTGAGGCAGAGTGCACACTTCAAGAATTAATCTCAGAATCACTGATCCTTTCATACTACACAACATTAATCATTTGTGATCAGTTGTTTGGTGTTGTAGGTATGTGCACACTACACTATACATCTGCTTGCTCACAGATGAGCCTGAGAGTTGTCTATCATTTAATGAAGACTGGGAAATCAAACCTAGATTTGTGTCCAAGGCTTAATTGTGTTTTCATTACATTGTGAATGCCAAGCGTTGCCAATGTTATTGCATTTGTGGTGAATGGAGGAGGTCATTAGCAATATTAGACTGTGGTTTAAAGCTGCTCCTAGTAGATGGATTTGTGACTTTAAATTGCCCATAGAGTGTGCAAATGGATGTGGTGTGTGTGTGTGTGTGTGTGTGTGTGTGTGTGTGTGTGTGTGTGTGTGTGTGTGAGAGAGAGATAGAGAGAGAGAGAGAGAGAGAGAGAGAGAGCGAGACTTTTAAGACACCTTTACTGTATCCAATTTTTGAAATATTTACATATTTACATTAAAAAAAAATATTATTTCCATTTAAGAAAAGAAGAGGAAAAAAAAGGAAGAAGAAAGAAGAAAAGAACCCCCTCACCCGCCCTACCCACACCCTCAACTCAAAAACCCCAAAACTTTTCAAATTTACTATAAGTCCATTGTGGTCATATCGTGTGCAAGTAGTCTTTATGTCAAGGCACTTTGTGCGACTAATGTCCATTTCCTCAGTCTGGACCGTCTCCGTGGTGACAGCATACCCACCTCGTTGTTTCCAGTTCACCCTTATTGTTCTCAATGTTCTTGTCCTGTGGGTTCTTCTGTTGCTGTCAGCGCTATCACTGGGTGCTGTGATCATTTCAGTGGTGGTGTGTTTGTCACTGACCTCTTCCTGCTGTGACCTCTGTATGTCGTTACCCCCCTCTGCCCCATGCTCCTGTTCTCCGGTGTCCCCCCGCTGACTGTCTCTGCGCTGCTGCTGCTGTACCCCGGCCATGTCTCCCCCGGAGCTCCCCGGTTGCACCGCTCTGCGTGGGCAGCTCAGCTGTTTATGTCCGATCCCCCCACACCCAAAACACCTGTGTCAAAAAAATATTTAGTGTCACTTTTTCTTGATTATGTTGTGCAGTTAATGTTAGTTTATTGGAACTGGGCCTACTTATGAAACGGTGCTTTGTTTTTGAAGTGCTTTGGGCAAATGTGTTTTGTAACTAACTGAGGTGACAGCACATGAGTTGATAGAATGTGCAAACCATAAATGTTTCCCTTTGTACTGAGAATACTCACTGCTATAAACTCATTACGTCGCTAGGCCTAGCTATCAGCATTGAATATCATTGGCTACATAAGGTGCTAGAAGCACTTTTACGTGTCTGTATGTTTGGGGACTAGGACCTTTCGTGTGCCTCCCGACTTAAGCTCTCTGATTAAAATGATAGTTTTTACATAATTGCATTTATTTCCTGCTTTTCAGTTAGTGTTTGCTTATATGTGCTCTGCATAGGTTCACCATGTGAAGCTGAATGTAAACAGGATGCTTCAGAATCAAGAATCTGACTGTAACATTGTCATTTGATGCTGTGGGTGGAGCTTCATGAAGCTTTATGATGTTAACATATCAGAGTACAGAAAGATCTCAGAATATTTTCATTCGGCTAAGACCATTCACCATGTTCACTGTTATATTCACGTGTCTTTGTCTTTCACTAGGTGAGTTTTGAATATTTGTTATTTCAGAAATATTATGTGTTGAATTGGTGATTTATTAGACTGTGTGGTGTTAAGACAGAATGTGGGTCTGACTTATGTACTGTAGTTCTGGTTTTATTATGTAAAGGTTAAAATCATGTTCTCTTCTCTATGACAGGTGACTCCATGGCAGATTCAGTACAGCCACTTTTCACTCATAAAGTTGTAGAGGAAGATGATGATGTTACTCTGTCCTGCAGATATGAAATAACCTATCCTACAGGAAACTACCTTCACTGGTATAGGCAGTATCCAAAATCTACACCTGAGTTCCTTCTTTATATTTCTCAAGGTGGAGCACTAAGTTCCAACATTCCCACAAGAATGACTGCTAAAGTTAATGGAGATAATAAACAATTGGATCTACTCATCTCCTCTGCTGCTGTATCAGACTCTGCACTATACTACTGTGCGCTGGCGCCCACAGTGACAGGAAATTCAACTGCACTGTTCAAAAACTTTGACACAGTTTTGATATATGGAAAGCAGTTCTTTGAGACATTTACATGCCAATTCTGGGGAATTTTGTCTGGAGTTTATATTTTTGAGACATACTGGATTATTAGGCGGCAGCTCATTCATTTATTCATCTTCAGTAACCACTTTATCCTGGTCGGAGATCCAGGGCTTTTCCTGAGAACACCGGGAGTGAAGGAGGAATGTGAGAAAACCAAAAAAGAGAGCATACAAAATATTGCACAGACAGTAACCTGAGATCACTGGTACCTGAAAGTAGAAACTGTGCCAGAAAATCCTAACATTGTCTCAGTTTCATGCAGAGACAGGAAAGCTAACCCCTGACTTGACCAGGATACAGATAATTACAGATAATTGAACAAATAATTAATTTAAATAAAATATCAATTCTGTTGTTAGGTTTTCACAGATATTTTTCAAAACTGCTTTACATTTTTCTGTAACTCTTTACATTTTTCTGTAACTTTATTGGTATTTTTGTGATTTATGACATATAGTACTCTCCGAAATTATTTGAATGGCAAGGCCAATTAATTTTTGCTGTAGACTCTAGACAGTTTAGTTTGAGAACAAAAGATGAGTATTAGAAGAGAGTTTTGAATTTCAGCTTTTATTTCCTGGTATTTATATGTAGATATGAGATCTGTGAAGAAAAACACCAAAATCACAGTCTGTGACATCATAACAACCTCCACAAGGCAAGGGTGAAGGTATCACAATCCACCATTACAGCATAAATATAGAGGCCAAACCATAAGATGCAAACCACTCATTGTTTTATTCCTTCTTTTTTATTGAACCTCTCTTAAGCTCTACTGTCTCTTTCTCTTCTAGTTCCCCCTGTCCACACAATGTATAACACATCTACCCCTTAAAAAAATAAAAAGAATTAACATAACATTGTGTAGTTGTCTTTTTTTCTCTACACATTTCACAGTTAAGCTGTAACAGTATATAACACGGGAAAAAAAACATTTGTTTTTATCACCATAACTTAAAGACAACCTTGAAAAACTTTATGCAGGGGTACTTTTTAAAACAACAACAACAACAAAAACTCAACATTAGTTCACATGACTTCAATTAGTCTTTCAGGAGGTTTAATGCTTCTTTTTGGTCATTGTTCTGTAACTGTTTCAGGTAATATATCTGCAACCTGTCTGGACTCATCAAGTAAAGGCACAGATGTCAATGTGAGAAGGGAACAAGACGTTGCGTTTAGCATAACACAATGGGAGTGCCCCTCACGTGCGACCGGCATCTGAAGCTTGTGTACAATCATGCCTATTTATAGGCCTGCCATGATCAGGTGACATGCGTCGCTTTTTTAAAAAATAATATATATATATATGGCACCTGAGAACCCTGCCATCAGCCTCTATTATCTGAAGTGAAGACGCAATTCACAGGTCCACCCTGGTATGACAAAGCTACGCAATGTCTTGTTCCTTTGTCAGGGAACGGGGTTTCATGCATAGCCCAGACATTCCCTTTCAACGGGAGTTTCAAGTTGCATTTAGCATAACACTATGGGAACGAGAATATCCACTCCATTATACCAAGGGTAGGGCCTGTTCAAAAAGACCCAATCCCGAGGGTCACTGCAAGACACTCGAGCCCGGAGCGGAATGAATATCCAGGCTATAATATCGAAAGAATTTGTGTGGTGTAGACCACCCTGCAGCAGCACACACATCCTGTAAGGATACCCCTTTGGACAAAGCCTTCGAGGAGGTGACCCCTCTAATGGAATGAACCCTTATGCCCAGATACGTAGCAAGACCGTGCACCTCATAAGCGATAGAGATTGATTCCATTATCCAATTAGAGATGTGCTGCTTTGACACAGCATCACCTCTACTGTCGCTGCCAGCAGACCAGCAACTGCTCCAACTTACGCCACTGGCCGGAGCAGTGGACGTAAGTACAGAGAGCCCTTACTGGACACAGCAGGTGCATTCTCTCTTGTTCCCATGTGAGGAACAGTGGAGGGCAGAAAGCCAGACCCAAAGTTTCCATAGGTCCGGCCGAGAATGATAAATCAGCGCTTTGGCTTGAGACAGTAGATCCGCTCTAAGGGCTCAAATGGGGCACTTGACAGAACTTCCAGGACCACAGAAAGTGTTGTCTGTAAACACATGGTGACCTCTCAATTGAGGGAGAAGGAATTTCAGTGCTAGAAATATGGCCCACATTTCTAGGCAATTTCTATGCCTCTCCAGATAAGGGCCGCTCCAGAGACCGTGAGCTGGACAGCTGTCTAAGACTGCACTCCAGTCTGTGAGGGAGGTGTCTGTCATTACCGTCTTGCGCTAAGGAGGCACCCCTAGACTGTGACCCAAGGCTTGAAACCAGGGACACTCTGAGAGCATGGACATTCTCAGAGCATGTAGGCATCGCCCTGTGACACTGATTACTCTCAGAGGTTTCATCCTTGGATGAAACCCCCAACTTATCAGCCACCACTGAACGGTCTCCTGTGCAATAGGCCCAATGGTATAATGTTGGCTGCCCATATGCTCCAATAGTCTCCCATAGAGACTGGAGGGGATGCCAAGATCCAGCTTTATCTTGATCAATGTTGATAGGATTGACCCTACGCATGTTGGTGATAGAAACACCCTCAGTGCAATAGAATCCTTATAACCCCTAGAAAAGTTGTCCACTTCACTGGAGAAAGCATACTTTTCCGAGGTTCAACATAAGCCCCAAGCTCTTCATGTGGGCGAGAACAACATCACTTTGTAAAGGTGCAAGGGGATAAAGCTCTTCCCCTATGGAAAGCCAAAACACCCTTTCAAACTCCGAGGAGTCGGTAGAGGGTGCCATTGCACCTAAAATCGACAGCGGCTCTCAAGCATATAAAGAGCTGCTTGAGGTAATCACTAGGGCAGTTCAAAAGTTGGATATAGACTGGCCCGGGGAAGAGGAAGTGGCTCGTAGCAGGCTGTATGGGTGCTTCCTCTCCAGTGAAAATAAATATAAAGCTCCCTCACACCGCAGAATACTCCCCTTTTTGCCAGAAGTGCATGAAGAGATATCACGCTTCTGGAGAAAACCATACACTAGCCGTGTTTATAATCCCGCAATGTCTGATTACTCAGCCATCATGGGGAGTGAGCAGCATGGTTATGTAGCGATGCCAAAGGTGAAGGAGGCACTTGCGAGCCACCTCTCTGCATCAATGGCAGGTAATTTACTGAGGCCAACTTTACCTTCGAAGCCATGTAAAGCCACTTCTGTGTTGATGCGGCAGCAGGTCTTGCTTGTGGGTCCCTGCATACAATGGCAGTGTTGCAGGCCTACCAAGAAGACCTGCTGAGTGAGCTAGATACTGGGGAGGGAATTGTGCCTGAGGCAGTGGCAGAGCTGCACCGCGCCACAGATTTATCTCTCCGGGCGGCCAAACAAATAGCCCGCCATATCGGCCGTTCAATGGGTAGCCTGGTAGTGGCGGAGAGGCACCTATGGCTCAACCTCTCAGGGATGGGGGACAAAGATAAGGTCTTCTTGCTAAACGCCCCTGTTAAACCTTCCGGCCTGTTTGCCGGCACGGTCAATGCCATTGCCGACAGGTTTCGCGAGGCAAAACAGCAAACGGCGGCATTCAGCCAGTTCCTTCCCCGTCGTGTCGAGTTCGCACGGGCCTCCATGAGTGGGGCCACAGCCACATCCTGCTTAGAGGCCTGATCTAAGAATGATCATAAAAGCAAAGTAGGCAAGGAAGGAACAGTCCTGATGGGCCATGGAGGGACGTATCAGGGGACATGAGGCTGCTAGGGCAACTAGCCCCCAGTGCTACTGTAGGGCCTACCCTGGCCAAGGCCATCCCACGTTTTCAGTCTTATCTGGTCAGCAAGCTGTCACAGCGCAATGTAAATGTGATGCTTTCCCCGCAACAAAATGTGGAAAAGCTAACATCACTGAAAGACCATTTGGCAGCGTGGAAACTACTGCCAAATGTGTCTCCATGGGTTCTGTCTACCATAGAAAAGGGTTACCGGGTCCAGTTCAATGCTCAACCCCCCCAGTTCAGAGGTGTGCTCACCACATTTGTCAGAACAGAGCAGAGCCAATGTTAGCTCAGGAAATAAGTTCCCTTTTGGACAAAGGGGCCATAAAACATGTACTAAATTCCCTAAGGGAGGGAGGTTTTTACAGGCGTTATTTCCTGGTCCACAAAAAAGATGGGAGTATGCAGCCAATTTTACATCTGCGTCATCTGAACCATACTATTCGGACATACAGGTTCAAGATGCTCACGCTCAAACTTTTCGTGCGACAGATTCAGTCCGAGGACTGGTTTGTGATGATAGATCTGAAAGATGCATATTTCCACATTGGAATATGGCCCAGTCACAGGAAGATCCTGAGGTTGACGTTTGGAGAAAACACATACCAAATTTGGGTTCTTCCCTTTGGACTAGCTTTATCCCCTCGCACCTTCACAAAGTGCATGGATGCTCCCTTGCGACTCCGGGGCATCCGTGTACTGAACTACCTGGATGACTGGTTAATTCTAGCACGATCCAGGGAACAGGCGGTTCAACATCGAGTTGTTGTGCTCGCCCACATGAGGAGCTTGGGGCTCAGGTTGAACCTCAAGAAAAGTATGCTTTCTCCAGTGCAGAGGACAACTTTTCTAGGGGTTATATGGGATTCTACTACGATGAGGGTGTTTCTATCCCCAACACGCGTACAATCGATCCTATCCACTTTGAGCAAGATAAAGGTAGGTCTGGGCATCCCCTCCAGCCTTTATGAGAGTTGGGCCTTATGGCAGCAGCAGCCAATGTCATACCGTTGGGCCTATTGCACATGAGACCATTTCAGTGGTGGCTGAAAATTCGGGGTTTTCATCCAAGGATGAAACCAATGAGAGTAATCAGTGTCATGCCACGATGCCTACGTGCTCTGAGTATTTGGAGGCGCCTGCAGTTCTTAGCCTCGGGTCACACTCTAGGGGCGTCCGCTTACTGCAAGACGGTAATGACAGACGCGTCCCTCACGGGCTGGGGTGCAGTCTTAAATGGCTGTCCAGCTCACAGTCTTTGGAGCGGCCCTCATCTGGAGTGGCATATAAATCGTCTAGAGATGCAGGCTGTACTCCTAGCACTGAAGTTCTTTCTTCCTCAGTTGAGAGGTCACAATGTGCTAGTTGTGACAGACAACACAGCAGTGGTCTCATATATCAACCACCAGGGAGGGTTATGTTCACACCCCCTGTTCAGGCAGGCTCAACTAATCCTTCTCTGGGCAGAGGGAAAGTTCTTGTCACTGAGTGCAATGCACATTCCAGGCAGTGGGAATGTTGGGGCAGACATCCTGTCGAGGCAGGGGCTGAGGCCCGGGTGTTGGAGGCTCCATCCACAAGTGGTGGAGTCCATATGGCAGTGGTTCGGACAAGTGAAAGTGGATGTGTTCGCTTCCGAGGAGACAACACACTGCCCGCTGTGGTTCACCCTCACTCCTCCTGCACCATTGGGGCTGGATGCCACGGTGCACACGTGGCCGAGGTCATGTCTATATGCCTTCCCCCCGATCACTCTGCTCCCACAAGTTCTAGCGAGTGTTCGCCAAGACCATCTATGTCTGCTGCTAGTAGCACCTTATTGGCCAGCTCGAATATGGTTCTCGGACATAATGTCCCTGCTTGACAGCACTCCTTGGGAGATTCCCATCTGCAGTGACCTACTGTCTCACGCCGGAGGGCTGATTTATCACCCTCAGCCAGCACTATGGAAACTGTGGGTCTGACCCCTGAGCTCATAGATTCTGGTATCAGAACTGAGGTTGTAGAGACCATGTTAAACGCTAGAGCACCATCCACAAAGAAATCGTATATGCTCAAGTGGCGGCTTTTTATCTTGTGGTGTGAGGAACTGGTAGATCCAGTGAACTGAGCAATAGCCACAGTCCTGGAGTTCAGACAAGAACGTTTCTCAGCAGGGTTGGCTCCTTCTACAGTCAGGGTTTACGTGGCCACCATTTCGGCCAGCCACACCCCTGTTGATGGAGCCTCTGTGGGGCAACATCCTCTAACTTCGAGGTTCATGCGTGGTGTCAGACGGCTGAGGCCCATCTGCAGGCCACGCATACCTTCCTGGGACCTTTCTGTGGTCTTCTAAGGTGTCAGGGGCCCCATTTGAGCCCTTAGAGTCAGACTCTGAGAAGCTTCTGACTCTAAAGGTAGCTCTTCTACTGGCCCTGACATCTCTCAAGCGAGTGGGAGATCTACAAGCTCTCTTGGTTGCCCCCTCCTGCCTTGATTTTGCCCCTGGACTAGCCAAGGCTTTCCTGTACCCTAGGCCGGATTATATTCCTAAAGTGCCTACATTGGCTGCCCACCCTATGCTGTTGCAGGCTTCCTGCCCTCCTCCGTTCCTCACACCGGAACAAGAGAGGATGCACCTGCTGTGTCCAGTAAGGGCTTTGTGTACTTACGTCCACCGCTCTGGCCAGTGGCGTATGTCAGAGCAGCTGCTGGTCTGCTTTGGTGGCGACAGTAAAGGTGATGCTGTGTCAAAGCAGCGCATCTCTAATTGGATAGTGGAAGCAATCTCTATGGCTTATGAGGCGTGCCGTCTCGCCATGCCTCTGGGCGTAAGAGCTCATTCCACTAGGGCGGTCGCCTCCTCGAAGGCTTTGTCCAAATGGGTATCCTTGCAGGATGTGTGTGCGGCTGCAGGGTGGTCTACGCCACACACATTAATTCGTTATTACAGCCTGGATATTCATTCCACCCCGGGCTCGAGTGTCTTGCAGTGAACCTCGGGCTTGGGTATTTTTGAACAGGCCGTACCCTCGGTATGAAGGAGTGGGTATTCCCGTTCCCATACTGTTATGCTAAATGCAACGTCTCGTTCCCTTTGAAAGGGAACGTAGGGGTTACGCATGTAACCCTCTTCCCTGAGAAGGGATTGAGATGTTGCATAGCATTGTCATACCAGGGCAGGCCTGTGAATTGCGTCTTTGCTTCAGATAATAGAGTCTGGCGGCGTGGTTCACAGGTTACATATATATATATATATATATATATATATATATATATATATATATATATATATATATATATATCATGCGACGCGCTTAATTGCCACGTCACCTGATCATGGCAGGCCTATAAGTAGAGGCATGATTTTACACAAGATCAGATACCGGTCACGTGCGCAAGGCGCTCCCATACTGTTATACTAAATGGAACGTCTTGTTCCCTTCTCAGGGAACAGGGTTACATGCGTAACCCCGACGTTTTCCTGCTATTCACTCTGCGTATAGTGGTGTGTGAAAGTTTGTGTACCCTTTAGAATTTTCTATATATCTGCTTAAATTTGACCTAAAACATAATCAGATTTTTCTTAAAGTAGACAAGGAGAGCCCAATTAAACAAAGGATATTTCTGAGGACCTCTGATAAAGAGTTGCGTAATAACATTACAGACATGTAACAGTCCAAGAGGTCACAAAGAAACCCAAGCTAACTTCTAAGCAACCAATGCCCTCTCCCATATTGGCTAATGTTAATGTTCATGAAACATCAGGAGAACACTGAACAACAATGTTGGCATGGCATGGCAGGGTTGCAAGGACAAAGTCACTCCTCTCCACAAATAACATTGTTGCCCTTCTGCAGTTTGCTAAACATCACATGACCAGAAGGCTATTGGAAAAATGTTTTGTGGACAGATGAGACCAAAATAGAACTTTTTGGTTTACATGAGAAGCTCTACAATTGGAGAAAGGAAAAACACTGCATTCCAGCATAAGAACATTATTCCATTTGTGAAATATGGTGGTGGTAATATCATGGGTTGGACCTGTTTTTCTGCATCTGGTCCAGGACTGCTTGCCATCATGGAACAATGAATTCTAAATTATACTAGCAAATTCTAAAGGAAAATGTGAGGACATTTGTCCATGAACTGAATCTAACAAAAAGGGAGTCATGCAGCAAGAAAATAACCCTAAGCACATAAGTCTCTCTGACAAAAAATGATTAATGATTAAAGAAAAATAAAGTTAATATTTTGGAATGGCCAATAGAAATGTTGTTGAAGAACCTGAAGCAAGAAATTCAAGTGACCCACCAACATCCCAGAATCGGCTGAAATTCCTCCAAGCCAGTGTGTATGACTAATCAACAGTTACCAGAAATGTTAGTTGTAGTTATTGCCGCACATAGGGGTCACCCCAGATACTGAAAGCAAAAGTTCACATACTTTAGTCACTCACAGATATGTAATATTGGATCATTTCCCTCATTGAATTAATTACCAAGTAAAGTATTTTTTGTCTCATTTGTTTAACTGGGTTCTCGTTATCTACTTTTAGATATAGTTTTAGGTCATATTTATGCAGAAATGTACAAAATTATAAAGGGTTCACAAACTTTTAAGCACCACTGTTGATAATTAAATGTTAACTATTTAATCAGCAATCCAGTCTTGGTTTATTGTGCCTCAGAATTAATGTGTTCCTCATGCCTATCTTTGCAGGTTTGTAATTGACTTTTGGGTCTTACAGGATAACATCTGGATAACTGAAAATAATAAATACATATAAAACCACAGTGGGCTCCACACAAGAAGGTTGAGTCTAATTACACACACCACACCAGCTGCAAAGGAAACAGAAACGATGAGGCAGGGACAAACAACACTGCATGCAAAACCACACCAGTTAAGAAACCACATTACCTGACTGAAATGCATACTATTTACAATTACAAATACATCATGGCTACCACCATTCATGTGGTATTTCAGTACCTACAGGGATAAGTATTATGTCCCTGTAAAATTCCTTCTGAAGGCATTGAGCCCATCACCATACTGTTTTTTTTTGTTTGTTTGTTTGTTTTTTTGTTGAAGCTATATATTTACTCATAGCATATTTACTGTTCGTATCACGTGACACAAAAGCAACATCAATGGAATCTACAATTTGTACAGGTTCATAACAAGAACTAAATAGATGAGAGCAGATTTATTGTTTTCATGTAGTAAAAATAATTGTTGCTGGAACAAAAATGTTTTTGGGTGAGTAATGGCACACTAATAAATATAAACATTTTTAAATGAGATTCCAAACTGCCAGAAATATTCTACACAAAACACAAGAATATAGGATATCTTTTCTTTTTCCCTACCTAGCTAGAAACAGGAAAAATAGCACTATGCCTTAATAAATGGCATACACCACAATCTTTCATATGTAGTGTATTTTAGTTTTGATGAAAAATATTTTTTTTCTGATATTTTTGGTATGTTAAACAGATTTCTTCTGGTTTTGTGTATACAGTGGGGGAAATAAGAATTGGACACGTCAACATTTTTTTTTCAGTAAATGTATTTCCAATGAGGTTATTCACATGAAATTTTCAACAGACATCAGCATTAACTCAAGAAATCCGCAAATATAAAGAATTCACAACATTAATGTCCATAAAAAAAAAAAAAAACTTGTGTAATAAAATGACACAGGAAAAAAGTGTTGAACTAGCTAACTGAAATTTATTTAATACTTAGTGGAGAAGCCTTGTTTGCAATGATAGCTTCAAGATGCTTCCTGTATGAAGAAATTAATTGGCCACAGTATTCAGATGTGATTCTTCTCAAGAATCTCTTGGTCAAGGGCTCCATTCATCGTTCCTTCAATTATATGAAGTTTGCTAGTACTATGTGATGAAAAACAGCCCCACACCATGATGCTTCCACCTCCAAACTTCACTGTTGGTATAGTGTTTTAAGGGTGATGTGCAGTGCCATTTCTTCTGCAAACACAGTGTGTAGTATGACAGCCAAAATGTTAAATCCTGCTCTCGTCTAACCAGACTACACTCTCCCAGTATTTCATAGGCTTGTCCAAATGAGTTGTAGCAAATGATAAACAAGCTTCGACATGCCTTTTCTTTAGTAGTGGTGTCTATTGTTTTCTCTGTGACGATGGCACCTGCTGCCTCTAAGTGTTTCTGGAGCTCTTTCTGAGTGGTCATTGGCTCTTGGGCTACTCTTCTGACTATTCTTCTGAGTCCCTGGTCAGAAATCTAGCGAGGAGCTCCTGTGCATGGTAGGTTGATGACGAAGTGATGTTGCTTCCACTTGCGGATAATTGCCCCAATGGTGCTTACTGGAAGATTCAGAAGTTTTGAAATATGTCTGTATCCAATTCCATCAATAAGTTTTGTAACAATAAAGTTCCGAAGGTCTTTGGAGAGCTCTTTGCTTTTACCCATCATGAGATGTTTCTTGTCTGACACCTTGGTAATGAAAAGCCTTTTTATAGACCATCAATTTACTAACCCAGCTGATATTAATTTGTACAGATAGGAGGTATAAATACTTATGGATTTCAATTGATTCCTTGTCTTACTTGTCGTGCCTTGGAGAACTGATTTTTCTTAGCGAGTTCAATACATTTTCATTTATCATTCCACTTTATTACCTATAACTTCATTTATGGACTTTAATGTTGTGAATTCTTTATATTTCCAGATTTCTTGAGTTAATACCGATGTCTGGTGAACAAATCATATGAATAGCCGCATTGGAAATATATTTACAAATATATTCTCCTCATACTCATTTGTCTGCTAAAGTTCAAAAGAGTTTGAAGCATGTGGAAATCTTTTCTGCAACAATATCAGATTCTGCACTATACTACTGCACCCTGCAGCCCACAATGGCAGGAAATCCAGCTGCACTGTAATAAACCTAAATATACCTCACACATGAAAGTGTTGAAGAATAACCAGAAGAAGAAAAGATAGAAAACTATGCATAGGGATTGTCTAGCTTATAAAAGAGTTTAGCATGGGCACTCTGGGCTACTCAACCCCCCATACGCAGCAAGATATTATGCACTGTGTGTTCTGACACCTTTCTATCATGGCCAGCTTTAACCTTTTCAGCAATCTGTGCTACAATAGCTCTTCTGTGGGATGGGGCCAGACAGGCTAGCCTTCTCTCCCCACTTGCATCACTGAGTTTTGGTCACTCATGACACTGTCAGCAGTTCATCAGTTGTCCTTCACTGGACCACTTTTGGTAGGTATTAACCACTGCATACCATGAACACCCCATATGACCTGCCATTTTGGAGATGCTCTGGCCCAGTAGCTGATATTAGTCTATACCTCTTTTTCAGCAATATTATCAGAAAATTTAGCAAAATGTGAATGTTAACAGAATTAACATACAAAATTAACTGTACTATCTACATATAATGTTTGTTTAAATTAAATTATTAAATAATGGATTGTTACTCCACCACTGTAATTTCAAATTAAATGAGGGCAGAATTGACATGACTACACCTAAGAAAAAGTAGGTGGAGCTAGATGTGGAGAGATACAGTTGAGACAGTTTCACAAAAATGCTGTCATTTACATCTACTGCAAGAGAGACGCTCACAGCAATCATGTTACTCTTCTTAGGAAATATCAGTGGTATTGTTCTGTGTTGTATTGGTGACGAAGTTCACAGTTCAAGTGATGATCTGTACAAAGTTAAGCTACACCAGCAGCACTTCCTGGGTGTGGCCTTCTAGAGACACATTTATACAATTTTGCACTTTCTGCTCTGTGCCTTTTATATTTTGTGAAGTTTTGTGGGCTTCACCAAATGCAAATCAGCTGTGCCGTGTATGCGCCTGGTAAATTACAGGTGATTGCTACTTATCAGCCTACACACTTGAATATAAAGAAAATCAAATTTTCTGAATTTTTTGTTAATCCAGCAAAAATTGCTTTAGTTTGGCTAATGCAAACATGTGCACACAACTTTCCTAAAAGAACGAGGGCCAGTGTTGCAGTGGATAAAAAAGCATACAAAATGAAAATAACATGGTTGTGTTTATGCTAGATATGTGTTAATACTAACCAATCACACCTGCATTCATAAACTAAGCTAACAAACAATAACAGAAAAATAATATAAAGAGAATTCGACAGAGCAACAAAAAAGCCCCCCCAAATGCAAACATGACAACGTGGACAACATTCAGTTTTTGTAGGATACATTGCTGTCTCATTTGTTTATGGAGACTTTGGGTGTGGGAGTTTGGAGGATTGTGAGAGTAAGCAGAACATGCCAATGCTTTGAAGGATGCAATGTTATTTAAATGCGAATCTGTTTTTAGAGGATTTAAACCTAACATGGTGAACAAATTATATTATAGAATTCAGGCAATTTTGCTGGGGTTATCTCATACAGTGTAGCAAGTAATAATCTGGAAGGACCTTTGTAATATCACAGTCTAAAACTGGATTTAAAGAGAAGCAAATAAGTAAATGAATCACATGACAATGTATCACTTGAACATGAATCACACGAAAAAGAATCACATGTAAATGAATCATACATAAATGAATCACATGTAAATGAATCACTTGTAAATGAACCATATGAAAATAAATAAATTAATTAAAGATAAAATAAAAATAAAAAAAGCAGAGATTCTAGATATATTCTGGTCAACTATGTTACAAGCAAAATAAATCATTTTTCACAACTTAGGAAAATAAATTAATATAAATAGCCACCTGATTTGATAATTATGTAATCATTTACCAAAAGCAACAACTATGATCATTAACACTAAGGAAAACATATTTGGAGTCATAATCCCTCTCTAGTTTCACAAAAGTAATTCAATGGTCTTCGCATTTTTTCAAGTCAAATTTGTAGACTTGTGTTCATAAGTTTACATACCCCTTGCAGAATCTGCAAAATGTTAATAGTTTTAATAATAATAATAATAATAATAATAATAATAATAATAATAATAATAATAATAATAATAATAATAATAATGATAATAGGGATCATTTTGTTTTTATTTAGTACTGCCCTGAGAAAGCTATTTCACATAACATATGTTTACATATAGTCCAGAAGACACAATAATAACTGAATTTACACAAATGAACAAGTTCAAAAGTTTACATTCCCTTGATTCTTAATACTGTATGTTGTTACCTGGATGATCAACGACTGTGTTTATGTTTTGTGATAGTCATTCAGGGTCCCTTGTCTGTCCTGAGCAGTTAAATTGCCCACTGTTTTCAAAAAAATCCTCCAGGTCCTGAAGATTATTTGCTTTTCAGCAACTTCTGCATATTTTACCCCTTTCCAACAGCAGCTATATGATTTTGAAATCCATCTTTTCACACTTAAGATAATTGAAGAACTCATACACAACTATTACAAAAGGTACAGTTGATGATCAAGAAGGCAAAACAACACATTAAAAGCCAGTGGGATGTAAACTTTTGAAGAGGATAATTGGTGTAAATTGTTATTATTTTGTTTTCTGCAAAACCTGTATATATCTTTTGTAGCTTCTGAAGGGAAGTACTAAATGAAATAATAATTATTCATTAATGTACAAATAATGTAATATAAAAAAAAAACATCCAAACTGGGTGTTATATTTGTAAAATCTTGTTAAATTTTTAAACACAGACTGTATCGGTGACTCAATTCACTGTTACTGATACCGTGAAGTGATGATGTGTACAAAGTTATGCTAGAACCTCAGAGCTTCCTGGGTGTGGCCTTCTAGAGACGTGTTCCATCGTGTGTAAAGTTCAGTACACACAGCACTATTATACAGAATCTTCACAGAGCTGTGTTCAGCAATGGCTCAACTATACAACTTACTGTACATAGTGAGATTCTCTCTCTCATACTGAGTCTCAGTATACTATCGGGTATACTATCATATTATTTTTTTATTATAAATTATTAATATATTAATAATTTTTCACACACACAAAAAAAACATGTTATTTCTTTATTATCTTCTTTAAACCATGCAGATTTGCAGATATAATTGAGCCAAAAGACACAAATGGGAAAATTGACAGGAAGGAAACAGACACTGTCACTCTGAAATGTTCATATAAATCAAGCAGCAATTAAATTCGGCTTTACTGGTACAAATGATATCTAGAGAGCACTCCTGATGATACATAGTAAGTAAGATTGTACTTACTATGAGGTCTAAAGCCTTCAGATTCTCTTTCACTGCGCTCTTAGAAACACAGCACAGTAATAGAGAGTCAGGGAAAGGTTGTACAAAAACATAAAAATGGTATAAGCCTATAGGAATTTCTAAAACCACAGAAGATGCTCCTTTCACCAACTTGTTGTCAGTTAACCAAAGACACAAACAAGGTTTAACATATGCAGCTGAAAGAAATAGAAACTAAATATAAATGTTTAACTTGCCAGCTGCACACAATTACTCTAAATTCACAAATCTATATAATTCCTGCATAATTTCTGGCCATGTTTCCACATCATTTAATGAATGAAATAATTAATTTATTCATTCATGTGTTTATTGTGCAAAAGATTATTTTTTATATCTCCAACAGTCCAGTTTTGGTAAGCCTGTGCCCATGGTAACCTCAAAGTCCTGTTTGCAGCTGACAGGCATCGAACCCAATGTGGGCTTCTGCTATTGTAGTCCATCCCCAATTCTATGTTTTGTGCATACTGAGATGCTTTTCTGCTCACCACAGTTGTAAAGAGTGATTATTTGCTTTTCTTTATCCTTGCTGGAAGCTTGAACCAATATAGCCATTTTCCTCTGACTTCTCTTAACAACAAGGGGTTTCCACCCACAGAACTCACTCAATGTTTTTTTTTTATTTTTTTATTTATTTTAGCACCATTCTGTGTAAACTCTAGAAGATCAGCAGTTCTGAAACACTCAAATAAGTGCTTCTGGTACCAACATAGATGCCACGATTAAAGTCACAGAGATCACACTTTATCTTCATTCTGATGGTTGATGTGAACATTAACTGAAGCTCTTGACCTCTATCTACATGATTTTTGCATTGCACTGCTGCCACACGATTGGATGATTAGATAACTGCACAAATGTGCAGGTGTACAGTTGTTCCTTATAAAGTTGATGGGGAGTGTATTTTGAGCACCAGTTTTATTATTTGCATTTAAAATTAGGTTGTCAATTAGATGATTAGGTTGTCATTACAATCATGAAAAGAAGATACAGAAGCTTCACAGTGTTGTCATGTAGTATTGGAGTACTCCGGACTACAGTTCCCAACAGCCACTGCACCTCACTGCATCACGGTCATATGACCACCTGTACCTGAATCACCAAGTTAACGAGCACTGTATGTGTACTATATGTGTATATAGCCACAGTTTGCACTGCACTCCTTGTCTTGTGATTGTCTTTCTTTACTGTTGGCTCTGTGGCTGTGCTTATGGTCATTATTTTTTGTTTATTCCTAGCCTTAGTGTTTTTGCCACTAGTTCCTGTTTTGCGTATGGTGGTGTTTGTATTAAAGCTATCAGCACTTGCATCCATTTCAGCCTGCATATCGTGACAAGTGTACAGCTATCTACTTGAAAAGTGTTTATTATTATTATTATTATTATTATTATTATTATTATTATTATTATTATTATTAAAATTGGACCAAAGGATGAAGATGTATGCATTGTCGGGAAAGTACGAGTATTGTTTAACAAGTATTGTATGAGCACAAGGCCACTGACACTCGATTAGAGGCAAAAACAAGCAGAGACTCTACTGAACTTACTATCAGAGGTCTAAAGCTCTCAGATTCTGCACTCTATCACTGTGCTCTCAGAGTACAAAAACCTAAAAATGGTTTATATAAAGTTTCTTAAACCAGTGAAGATTAAAGTAAATCACTGTGTCAACTTGTTAACCACAGAGACAAACAACATTTGTGGTAACATATGCAGCTGAAAGAAAAAGAGGAATAAAGAACACAACAACTACACATTAATCACTGTGAAGTTACAAATCTACATTTTTCATGCACAAAAATATATTATAATAACACGTCCGGTTTCCCCCACAACCCACTGTAATCAATTTTCATTCATTTGTTCACTTGTGTGTTATTATGCATGTAGGTGTGTATGTACAAACAAATGTGAGTCTGGTGGTACAGATAGAGATAAATAAGAAAACTCTCAGTGGAATTTGCTTTTCCTTGTCTCATAACAAGATCTGACGGTAGAGAACTTTGTTGAATAATGGTCACGTTTAAATGTATTTATTATCTAAAACATATTTATGTGACCAAGTGATGATGACTCCAGACTTTTGAGCTTGCACTCTTTTTCTTATTTGTACTGTGATTCAAACTTTCAAACATGCATTTAGGAAGATTGGTGACACCAAATTGCCTAGAAGTTTGAATGTTTGTGCATGGTGTCCCAGGATTAAACAGTTACTGAAGGCGTGTATACATAGACAGTTATGGAAGTGTGGCCAGGATAAAGTGGTTACTGAAAAAGAATGGTGAATGAATGGATGTTTGTTAGGCTGAAGCTGCAGGGCACTAATCAGTTGCTTATATTAGTTATAAGGTAGAGTTGGTTTGTATGTGATTATGTAATAGGTCTCATAGCAATGTTGGTGATTTTTCAGGGTGGACCTGGGGCTTGGTTGCACAAGACTTAATGTTGTAGTTTCATTATACTATGATGTGCTAATTGTATAGTAGAGAGTACTAGCGTATTATACAGTATGAGATTGTGTTTTCTTCACTATCACTGATAGTCTCCTCTGGTATCAACAAAAACCTGGATCAAGACCAGAGTTTCTGCTGCTGATTAATGAAGTCAGTGAACATGTCACACTGGCTGTACCATGTTGTGGATAAAAATGACATGACATAAACATGAGGGAGACCTAGTATGAGTAATATGTAATATTGAAAATTCACAGGACTGGTGGGTGTGTAATCCTGAGGAGAGCGGTAGGGGGAAGAAAATGGGGTGTGTCCTGGGGACATGGGATAGTCAGTAAGGGTAAAATAAGGAGAACGCTGAGAGTACGGCGGACTGACAGGTGAGAAGAGAGAAGAATGGTCAGAGCCCAGATCAGAGAAGGTGACATCTATCTCAGACTGAAAGCTGGAGGGAGGGTCAGACAGAGGGTCTGTCAGTGTAGAGGCGTCAATATACACATTCACGTGGTGGATTCTGTATCGGGGGGGGCATTTCCATTTCCAGAGGGGGTGCTGCGAAGAACGTTAAGTAGCACCATGATGTCAGCAGTGAGATATGCGAGCTGATAGTGAGTGTTCAGATCCAAATCCAGCCCCTCTAGTTAAGTGGAGAAGGAAAAACAACGACGGGCACCTAGGCACACAGAAGCGGTATTAGGCGGATATTGACGAATTGGATTCACGCTTTAAGATGGTACAGTAAACCATTTGCAAGCAGTATAACCATATATAAAATAGAGATATAGAGCAAATATGAAAGTAAATTATAAACCAGAAATACAGAAAAATGTCAAAGAAACTTACTCATAATTCAGATAGTGAAGATTCTTGTCTCTCGAGGAAGGGTCAGGCGTGGTGTAGACGGGGGCCTTAAATTTAAGAGAAAACCATGAGTAGCCATTTATAAGGGTAGCTGAGTCAAATTGCTCCCCCCCCCCGCGAAATAACAGTGAGACCAAGGTCTCTCTAAATTGTTTTCTCTCTCTCCCACTTCCAATCCTAATGGTAGTCAGAAAGTCCTTGTTCAAAACATCATGGTAAATTTGATAAGCCTCTTTCAAAACATCATGGTAATGTAGATGAGCTCTTTTTTAGCCCTATTGGTATTGATATCATAGTCTTTCTAAGATATATTGGTTATTTACTGTGTAAATACAGTATAAATACTGGAGCTTGAGCTCCAGGTGTCAGATCACTTCTGAGAATACTCATCGGTGTGGATCTCTTGTGGTGGAACGGAACCAATAAATCTGGAACCTTGCTTCTTCTCACTCACGGCTGGTGTCTTATTTTTCTATCTCCAACTGGCTTTGCAGATGTGAGTATTTGCTTCTATGTTGAATTTTTAAGTGTCTTCAGGTAATAGGCTAAATTTGAGCCAGCAACCACCGTATCCATGATTGTTCTTTAACCTTGACAAAATGAATAAGAAAATGGATCTGCTCATCTCCTCTGCCGCCGTTTGCTGTTTTGCTTCACAAAACCTGTCAGCAATGGTATTAACCGTGCCGCCGAACAGGCCGGAAGGTTTAACAGGGGCATCCAGCAAGGAGACATTATCTTTGTCCCCCTTCCCTGAGAGGTTGAGCCACAGGTGCATCTCCGCCACAACCAAGCTACTCATTGAACGGCCGATATGATGGGCCATTTGCTTGGTCGCCCGGAGAGACATATCTGTGGCACGTCACAGCTCTGCCACTGCCTCAGGCTCAATTCCTTCCCCAGTGTCGAACTCACTCAGCAGGTCTGCTTGGTAGGCCTTCCATTGCATGCCAACACTGCCATTGTATGCCGTGACCCATGAGCAAGACCTGTTTCTGCCGTTTATATATATATATATATATATATATATATATATATATATATATATATATATATATATATATATATATATATATATATATATAGTGTTTTGTGAATTGCATTTACATGTTATATTTGTGAAGTGACTTTGGGTATCGTGAAAGGCGCTTTTTAAAAATAAAATGTATTATTATTACTAGTAGTATACTTTCTGCTCAGATTCAGTCAAATACTGCAAAACTGATAGGATGGTGCGTCACAGTAGAGATGGATAATGACCCAAAACATACCGCAAAACCAACCCATGGGCTTCTGAATGCTTCTTATTTCAAATGTCATGTCAGATGGCCTCAACTCAATCAAGCATGCTTTTCACTTACTGAAGACAGAACTGAAGGCAGAAAACCCCACAAACAAGCAGCAACTGAAGTAAGCTGCAGTAAAGGCCTGACAAAGGATCTCAAGGGAGGAAACTCAGCATTATAGGTAGTGATTGCAAAGGATTTGCATCCAAGTATTAAAAATTATCCTAGTATTTTTGATTAAGTTAGTTTGTCCAATTTATTTTGAGCCTGTGAAAATGGAAGCTGAATAAATGTCTGTAATGCCTAAATGGCTAATGCAATATTTTTGTTACACCACCTGAATTAAAGCTGAAAGTGAATTACATCTTGTTTGCTTCATTTCAAATCCACTGTGGTGGTGTACAGAGGCAAAATTCGTGAAAACCGTGTCACTGTCCAAATACTTACGGAGCTGGCTATACAATTTCTTCCCCACAACCTAGTAAGGATAAGTGGTACAGAAAATGGATGGATTATTGCAAAAAAAAAAACATCAAAACAACAAAGGTTAAATCTTGAGAGATAAAACAGCCTCTAACTCCATAAGATATGTTTAAGAGGTGAAGTCGGATGCAGTGGGTTGATCAACAACATTGGAATGGTTCTGTGTTGTATTGGTGACTCTTACTGATATTATGAAGTGATTATCTGTACAAAGTTATGCCAACAGCACCACTTCCTGGGTGTGACCTTCTAGAGACGTGTTCCCTCATCTGTAAAGTTCAGCACACACAGCACTATTATACAGAATCCTCACAGAGCCGTGTTCACAAATGGTTCAACTATACAACTTACAATACACAACATAGTAAGATACATAACACTGATTCTCACTGTAACAAAAGGTAATTTGTTTTCATCAGTTAATTCATTGTGTTAATTCATAACCATGTTTGAAGCATTACGGTATTCCTTTCTGAAGATGATGTTTTGGTTTGTTTACAAAAATACTTCACAGATTTATTTCTTTATGCTCTTCTTTACAACAGGCAGTTTTGCAGATAAAATCGGGCCGACGGATGAAGATGCCAACATTGTCAGGCACGAAAAAGACACAATTACTTTGAAATGTTCATATGAGTAAAGTAGTGAAAACATTTATCTTTACTGGTACAAACAATATCCTAACAGTGCACCACAGTTTTTACTGTATAAAGGCGCAAGGTCTATTAGTTTTGGGAGCACTCCTACTGACACTTACTGTCAGAGGTCTAAAGTCCTTGGTCTTACCCTATGTTATGAATGACTAAGGGTATTTGGCCTATGTGTTATCTCATAATTATTTACCTTGTGAAACAGGAAGTCATGGTTGAAGAATTTCCTGTTCCCAGTCACCCAGATATACTTAAAAAATGCAAAATATCAGTGGAAATATACTTCAAGTATATTTTTCTCATATGAATTCATGGGGTGCCAATAATTGCTGGACACATATATTTAACTTTTGTTTTTGAAAAAACTATGTTGTGTTCGCAATTGTTTGATATCCATGAGAGCAGAGTATTTTTGTGATTTTTTTAAAAAAACAAAAGATCAATAGATTAAACAATAAAGACAAATAAAGTCTTTCTTGATCATATTTACCAAGCATGCCAATATTAGTGGAAGGCATTGTACATGTCTATCTATCATTTCAATCAACTATCTTACCTGTTGAGTAAGTAAAAATCCATCACCGGGACGCATTTCAAACCTTTTAAGTCTCTGAGTTGTCACCATATTTGAAAAGCCAAGCCTGGCCGAAGACAACTACACTTCACAAACACACACATGGATAGGTTCACCATCTCCGGAGTTCTAATGAGAGACACCTGTTTTCAATCACACAAACACTCCTACTACTCCTTTTAAGAAATCTCATTAATTTATTCAATCATTAAATTGTGAAGTATACGTTGATTTGCCTAATGTCTCTGACTATACAAAGCCTTTATTAACGTGTCTGTTTATTCTGGTTTTTGACATTGCTAATATTTACAACCTCGTGTCTTTGCCCTGCCCTGTTTGTACTGTTTGCCTAATCGCCTGACCTTTGCCTATTCATGATTATTGAATTCTGCCTTATCCTTTGGACTTGTTGTTGTTTTATTAAACTGACACACCTGCACTTGCTTCTGTCTGCACCTTCATATCGTGACATCAGGTTCTCTTGTAATCGGGGTGTTTGTGATAATGTAGAGCCCTAACCAGTATTAACTTTATTTGCATATACAATTTTCATGTTTATACGGCAACCAGCTGAGATCAGGTACACTAATTTTACACATCAGTTGTATTGAAACTTCATGTGCTCACCTCAACTGTAAGTCACTGTGGATAAAGTAAGACATGCAACCCAAATAAAATGCAGTGTTTACCACACACAGTGTTTAACAAATGAATACTGCTGCAACCTTCATTCAATTCAGCAAACCTCACAAACTCATACAGTATGCTGTGCACCACTCCCCTTTAAGGCCTAATGGCTCAGTGACATCCTTGATAGCACCTGTTTTTATCCGCTCATCTCAGAAAAATTATTATCCTATGCAATATACACATTTAAATATTTTTTTACTTCCTACAATGTTTTATCATGCCTGGTCTTATGACAGGTTCCCTATATGAGGCTGAATGTAAAGCAAAGAATGCAGCAGCGACTCAACAATCTGTCAATAACATTAGTGACACTGTCATGTGATGCTGTGGGTGGAGATTCATGAAACTTTATGATATTAACATATTAGAGTACAGAAAGTCCTCAGAATATTTTCATTCAGCAAACACCATTCATCATGTTCACTGTTATAGTCATGTGTCTGTGGCTTTCACTAGGTGAGTTAACATTAATGTTTTATTTCAGAAATATTAAGTGTTGAAATTGTGATATATTAGTCTGTGTGGTCTTAAGGAAAAGCAGTTATGTACTTCTGGCTTGATTATGTAAACGTTAAAAACATGATGTCCTCTTCTCTATGACAGGTTCATGGCAGGTCCATGGCAGATTCCCTCAAAACTTGTCGATGAAGGTGATAATGTTACTGTGTCCTGCAGATACAAAACAAGTGCTACAGAAAGAACCCTGTAATGGTACAAGCAATATCCAAAATCAACACCTTAGTTCCTTCTTTATATCTTTCAATGTGGAGCTCCAAGTCCCAACATCCCCCCAAGAATGTCTGCTGAAGTTAATGGAAATAAAGTGGATCTTCTCATCTCATCTGCTGCTGTATCAGCTTCTGCACTATATTACTGTGCTCTGGTGTCCACAGTGACAGGAAATCCAACTGCACTGTACAAAAACTTTGACACACTTTAGATATATATTCAGAGCAGTTCTGCTGATCATTTTGAGAAATTTCAAGTGCGTTATTGGCGAGATTTTCTCTTTCTCTCTCATGACTTAAAAAGACTTTATACAGTATTGTTGGCACATTGTTGTTGGTACACAGACAGTAACCTCATGTTTCCAGTAACCTCAGTAGGGTCATGTTTATATATAAGTATTATATAAAACATAGTTCTGTGACCAATTGATCATGACTCCAGCCTTTTTAGCTTTTAGTAACTTGAGCTCAAACTTGAACAGGGGTACATGGCACTGTGAAGCAGTAATGCTACCTTCTGCCTCCAACTCACAGTTCATCAGGCCTGAAAAGTGGAAATTAAACAACATTTCGACATTTGTTGTTGGTGGCTATTTCCATTTGCATAGGAAGTGATGATATACAATCACTTTTAAGAGTAGCTTCACTTTTGGTTTTCTGTGCACTGTCCTTAGTCAGGAGATGTGAACTGTTAAATCTGCCTGAATACTACATTTCATTGGATACTGAGATTATGAGCATGCTGCTGATGCACAACTCTGCTGCAAAGCACAGATCTAATCTTCAAATTTGCAGATTAATCTACAGTATCAGCAAAACGATGAGTCAACACATAGAGAGACGGTGTAGCAGTTTGAGGACTAGTGAAAAGGCAAAACAAAACAAAAAATCTATGGACAAACAAAATGACATTACTGTTGAGCTCAGGTGATCAGTCTGTGTTGTTCTGCTGGTGTGATCATGGAGACAGTCATGGGTTACATGAGCCGGAAAAATCCCAGCAGTGTCTCAATTTGTGCACATAGTGAAAATCACTGAGCATAGTGAAAATCACTAGAAACATCATCAGGGTCTCTCTTACCTTTAGTGAGGATCCTGTTTATGGATGTCCCCTCCCATCCAGCTAACAGACTCTTCACTCACCTGTCATCTGACAGAAGGTATCAGAAAGTCTGGGCCACCACCAGACTCTGTAACAGCTTTGTCCCACAGGCAGTCAGGCTCAGTAATTGAAGAAAATAAACAAAAATTATTTAATCAGAGGGCTTTACTACAAGCAAGCTAAAAATAAAATACTTGGTGTTTCGGTATGGTATCTAGCAGCCATAGTGCTCTACACAAAATGTTATGTGTTCAAATTTGTCTATTAGAAACACTTTTACTGCTTAATAAACAGGTATACAGTAACAGCCTTCCTCCCAAACTAGGACCTCCACCTGTAGGCATAAAATAAGTCCTCAGAGATGAATAGGTAAACAATCTGAATTATTGAGCACTTTAACATCTCCCATTAATGTGCTTTTGTAATGTAAGGGTGCAATAAAAAAATGGACCCTAGACATATACACTCCTGCAAATTGTATAAATCAACCTGAAAACTGAACAGCTGGAGTATTAAAAATGCTATAGTATTACCATGATGAAATGTGCTTTAATGTACTTCTCCTTAAATCTAAATGTATTAACGTACCTTTTTTCTCTTGACAAGTTCACTGAATGAAAAAAAATAAAAATAAAAACTAGTCAGTCAAATAAAGATTGTGTCCACAGTTTAATGTGTGGTGTTTGAAGGGTAAAATAAATTCATTATAAACAAAGAATATGTTCCAAAATGGAAAGTCTAACAGCCCTGCTGTCTGATGTTGGCATAATCCACCAAATCAGACAGTTTCTCCTTTCTAATCATGGCTATATTGTACTTTTGTATATTTGTATATTGTATATTGTGTTACATACCAATGACTCTGGGTATTGAGTCATCAGGTATTTCTTGAATTTCTCACTTTCTCAATTTCTCAATTTCTCACTGTCTCCAAGAAGTCTATCAAATTGATCTAGAAAGTGGAATAGACAGGAACATTTTGAAGAAAATATTTTAAAAGCACAACCATTTACAGTAATATGCAAAGTTGCTAAAACAGCAGCACTTTCTGGGTCTGGCCTTCTAGAGACGTGTTCCATCATGTGTAAAGTTCAGCACATACAGCACTATTATACAGAATCCTCACAGAGCTGTTTAAAGATATGGCTCAACTGTGCAACTTACAGAATGAGATACATACCACTGATTCTCACTGTTATAACAGGTAATGAATTTTTATTTGTTAATAAATATTATTAATTAATACCCATGTTTGAAGCATTAAACTATGCATTTTCTAAGAAAAGGCTTTGGTTTCTTTACATAAATTCTTCCCAGATCTCTTTTATCTTGTTTATAACAGGAAGTCTTGTACTGTAGATAAAATTGGTCCATCATCATCAGGAAAGAATCAGACACTGTGACTGTGACTGTGAAATGTTCATATTCAGGCAGTAATTACATTTATCTTTACTGGTACAAACAATATCCTAACAGCACACCACAGTTTTTACTATATAAAGGTGCAACATCAAGATCAGATAGGAAAATCACTCCTGTGATCTTCAATTAGAGACAAAAACAACCAGAGTCTTTACTGTACTTACTATCAGAGGTCTAAAACTTTCAGATTCTTCACTCAGTAACTGCACTCTTAGAGACGCATCACAGTAATACAACAGTCAATGAAAGGCTGAAGAAAATAATTAAAAATAGGAATATATGAAGTTTCTAAAACCACAGACGTTATCAGATCAAAATTATCAGAGCAAAAATACTCAATTTACCAACTCGATTTACCAACATATACAGCTGAAAGAGATAGAAAATAAAAATAAAGATGGTTTAAATATCAAAACTACACATCAATCACATAAAATTAACAAATTGACATTATTCTTAATCAAAAGTATTTTATTGACAATAACAAAATCATTGTCAGGTGTTACTGGTGTGCAATATATTGAATTGAAATTACTGACTTTTCTTCATGATTCATTGTGATCATTTTTTATTCATGTAATTCATTCATTTATTATGCATATACGCACAAATGCATATTATTTGCTGTACTACAAATGCATATTACTATGCTGGATGTGAGCTAAGGCAATGTCTTTTTACTAGCACTCTGACCAGAGAAGACGTTTATTGAACATACAGAACCAAGATAAAATACATCAATAAAGCATTCCCTTGTTTAATGTAGGATTTGACTGTACAAAGTTGATAAACTTTGATAAATAAGGGCCAATGTTTCATGGATATAATTTAAAACATAATTATATAATTAGGGATGGCTCTAGCTTTTTGAGCTAACACTAATTTTTTCACACAAAAACTGTGTGAAATTTTGACTTTACTGAAGGTTCTGAGTGATTTTGACAAGGGCCAAATTGTGATTGCTAGATGACTGTGTCAGACCATCTCCAAAACAGCAGGTCTTGTGGGGTGTATGCAGTGGATAGTACCTACCAAACGTGGTCCAAGGAAAGGCAACAAGGTCCTGGGTGCCCAAGGCTCATTGATGAGTGTGGAGAGCAAAGGCTAGCCTGTCTGGTCTAATCCAACAGAAGAGCTACTGTAGTACACATGACTGAAAAAGTTCATGCTGGCTATGACAGAAAGGTGTCAGAGCACAGTGCATTGCAGCTTGCTGTGTATGTGGCGGTGGCCTCATTCACCAGGAGTATTTGCCATGCCACACAGCAAAAATTGTTCAGGAATGGTTTCAGGTACATAACAAAGAGTTTAAGATGTTAAATTGACCTCCATATTCTCCAGATTTCAATCCGAGCTAGAATTTGTGGGATGTGCTGGACAAACAAGTTCGATTCATCGAGGCCCCACCTCACAACTTACAGGACTTAAAGGATCTGCTGCTAACATCTTAGTGCCAGATATAACAGCGCACCTTCAGTGATCTTGTGGAGTCCATGCCTTTATTGGTGAGAGCTGCTTTGACCATACAAGGGTTACCTACACAATATTAGGCATGTGGATTTAATGTTGTGGCTGATGAGTATATAGATACTCTCTTATAAAGTACTGCTTCTGTTCGAAATGTGTTGAATACTACTGTACACAGAATAATAATATCTAAATATATGCCATTATATCTGCTCATAATAGTATAAATACCTTGTGATAACAAGAAAACAAAATTAACATAATGCATAAAAAAATTAATGAAGTGTAAATGCATGTAAATCCCAGGTTTATTATGGCCATATTTTATTATTGATTATTTTTTTTCTGGATATTTTTGGTATGTTAAACAAATGTCACACCAGCACGAGACTCCATCAGAGACTCCACATACCAGAACACACCACGGCCTACAAACATAGCTGCATGAATGAATTGAGATGAATTACAACCCCTGGTTACAATGTTGCTTCACATTTTTGATCGGTTTGTAAGACCCTTAATAAATTCTACATTGCATTTATCTCCGTCTCTGAATCTGTCGCATAACAACAAAGCACATAATATAAATAAAAGTGCAACTTTTATTCTGTAACTTTTTGTTTTTACTTTACTCTTTAGAACTATAAATAACACAAACAATCGAGCAAGTAAACAAAGAAACAAACAACTGAATAAATAAATAAATAAATAAATAAATAAATAATCTACCTTTTCAGCATGAGATGAAGCAGAGTTGTCATGAAAATGAATAAATACGAGTGGGTGGAGCTACATGTGAAGACATCAGAGACAAATACACAACACTAGCATTTATTTCTAAAGCTAGAGGTCTGAACTAAACACTCAGGCTAACAATGGTACGGCTCTTCTTGTTTTTCTTCACTATTGCTGATATTGGTAAGTCATGAAATTATTGTTTTTATAATAAACAAAAAGTCTGATTTCCACTTGACTTTATTTTGAATAAATGTTCATGATATGATTGTAATGTGTTTATAGCAGAGGCTGCTGGCAACAGCATTACACCAGAACAAAGCACCATGTCTGTAATTGAGGGCAGCAACACCACACTCTCCTGCACATATACTGGATCAGTTTACAGTCTCCACTGGTATCAACAAAAACCTGGATCAACACCAAAGTTTCTGCTTCTGATTACTGAAGCCATTGAACATGTCACACAGGCTCAACCACCTCATCCACATCTGTCAATAAAACTTGATAAAAAGAATACGAAAGTGGATCTGCTCATCTCCTCTGCTGCAGTGACAGACTCTGCACTGTACTACTGCGCTCTGGGGCCCACAGTGACAGGAAACCCAACTACACTGTATAAAAAGTACTACACCTGTCTGGAGTCAGGCTTTTCTCACAAGATGGAGCTATTTACATCTTTACCTCTTTCATGCTCAAGCAACTGTCCATGATGTCAGTTCGCTTTTGGAGCTCAACGACTATTTGTGTAATCTGCTAATGTTTATTTCTGAGTTAATCATCCTTACCATTGGCATCTTAAAATGCTAATAATTGGTTAAAAATGCAACTGTTTATTAAATTAACAATAGCTTTGTGGAAAATAAATTCATGACCCATCCAGTGTGTATTCTTGCTTCTTGCCCAGTGTTCCTGGGATAGGCTTGAAATCCACTGTGACCCTGACCATGATAATGTGCCCACTAAAGATGAATAAATCTATGTGCATAGGCATTTATAGACAGTTATGTACATGCTCTGTTTTTGTGAAATTATGTAATATACATGTGTCCTGCATGCACCTGTCAGTTAACAACACATTTACAAATTGGTAATGACACCATTCAGTGCACGGTTCCTCACTAGGTAATTAGGGGAATTAATGCTATTTAATGTTTATTATTATTACTTTACTGTACTTGCTACAAATTGCTGAATACATTCACCTAGGTGATTTTATAGCAAATGAAACATTATTCAGGTTTTTTAAATGTTATGCCAAAATTTATATGCACTTCAATCAGATGTGAGTTTAATCATACTGATATGCTAAAGATGAAACTGATGAATAAGGAAATTGTCAGTGGAATTTGGATTTAAAATTAGATTTGACCATACACAGCATTGATGAATCAGAATCATTGTGAATAAAAATGCTAAGTGGGGGAAGAGTGATTTAAGCATGATGTAATTAAGAGTTTCTCAAAGATTTTGTAACCAGGGACTCTGTCAATTGTAAAATAAATGCTACAGACCCACTAAGTATAGAGCTCACACCAGGGAAGCCCACTTTAAGAACCACTGACGTGAGTATATCTGCTTCTACTCATAGGCTAATATTCTGTTTACTTCGGTTCAGATTGCACAAGGAAACTGAAAAGTTCAGATAAAAATATTTTGTATTTCACTAGGGTCAAATAGCAGTGCTCTGTATATTACACACACAATATTACAATATTACACCACTTGTATGGGGAAAATCTGTTTATCACCATGGTTTTGTCACCGCTTGTTTCCTCTGCTCAAATGAGACCTCAAAGGAGAATTATCTGTAGAATTTTGCTGTTGCTAAAGGAGATGCAATAATTTTAACAGGCAATTACAACCCCAATTCCAAAAAAAGTATGGACGATTCATAAAATGTAAATAAAAACTGAATACAATGACTTGCAAATATCATAAACCCATGTTATTCACAGTAGAACATAGAAAACATTTCAAATGTTTAAACTGAGGAAAGTTTGACATGTATTATAATATTAAGAAGAAGAAGATGATGATGATTATGTTTGAATTTACAATATTGTAAGTGGAAGATAAAAATGATGATAAAACTGACATGACTACAGTATGCCTAATTATAAGTGGGTGGAGCTAGATGTGTAAGATACAGTTTAGACAGTTTCACAAACACCACTGCCATTTATATATACTGCGAGAGAGACACTTAATACAAACATGGTACTTTTCTGTTTTCATAGCTGTTACCAATATTGGAAAGTTATTTATATTCTAAACTATTTAGGTGGTTTTACTTTCATATTAAACAAAATAATTTTAACATAAAACACACACACACACACACACACACACACACACACACACACACACACACACACACACACACATATATATATATATATATATATATATATATATATATATATATATATATATATATATATATATAGTAGGTCATGATAGAGACACAGAAACAAATCTGCCATTTGTTGGAAGGTCGGCCACTTCTGGGAATTTCACTGCTGTGACGAGTTTTTTTTTCCGTTTGGAGATAATGGTTCTTACTATAGTTATTTGTCCCAGAGCCTTTGAAATAACTTTGTAACCCTTCTCAGACTGATGTATTTTAATCACAAAGTCACTCTGTCTACCTGCCTTGCTGATGACATCACTCTGCTTCCCTGATTGGCTGAGGACATCACACCGCCTCCCTGCTTGGCTGAGGGGGTCACTCCACCTCCCTGCTTAGCCGAGGACATTGCATTGCCTCCCTGCTTGGCTGAAGACGTCGCTCTGCCTTAATGCTCAGATGAAGAAGGTGGGAGACATTGCAGAGAAGGTTACTCCCCCCTCTGGCCTCTTGAAGTACATTGCTCCCCCCCTCTGGCTCTGCAGAAGACGTTGCTCACTTCTCTGGCTTCATGGAGAATGTCACTCCCCCTTCGGCTCTGCCTCAAAATTCGATCCCCCCCACTGGTTTTGTGGTGGTCGTCATTCCACATTCTGCCTCAGACATCAGATCACCCCTCAGATATACAGAGGATATTGCTCAGTCTCATAATCTGAGGGAGGATGATGTGTCTCCTTTTGGCTCCACAATGGGTAATGCTCCTAGGAACCCTGATCACCTGAGAGACATTACCTAAATACAGATTGCATTGACATTATGTTCTACAAATGTTTAGTTTAAACCACAAAACTGATGGAAAAACAAGAAACACAAACTGTCAGGTGGAAAAATACAGGCAGAGGTAGCATGGGTTCTGCTAAACATCTGAAAGACTATGTAACTAAATACTTGGTGCTTCGAGAATGATGACATGCAGGAAGTGGTTTGTTCACAAGATCAAGGAGCATCCAGAGTTTACATGCTCCTGTGAAGCAACTTTAACTATAGTTTTAACTCGTAAATGTTTGTCTCATTTTCTCTCATTCCAACAAGAATGATGCCATGATGCCAATGTTAAACAGTGAAAAATCATTTTTACACTGGTTATGGCACTTTTATATGAAATGTTTTATTAGATTTGTTATTAGATTAGATTCAATTTGATTTCAGGATTGAACTACCTGTCTGCATTGTATGGTATTTCAGGGCAGGCATTTATAGTTGTTAAAGTTCTGCTATTTAAACTAGTTCTAGACTGAATACAGAGATCCAGACACTGATGCTTGGTGTCTCAGATTTGAATGATTCAGCTCACTTTCAGGATATAGACACGAGAAACTTGTCATACCATCTCAAACCAGCAACTCCATTTCCTAGAATACACCATGAACTACAAACATGGCTGACAACAACTACACTTCCCAAACACACACACACACACACACACACACACACACACACACACACACACACACACACACACACACACACACACACACACACACACACACACACGGACATTGTCACCATCCCCAGAGTTCTAATCGGAGACACCTGTTTCCAATCACACACATCACACACACTACTCCTTTTAAAATGCTGTCATTCATTCATCAAGTTGCAAAGTGTACACTCAGTTACCTAGTGTCTCGGTCTATACCAAACCTTTGCACCATGTTTGTTTATTCTGGTTGTTGACTTTGCTTACGTTTACGACTGCGTCTTTTTGCCCTGCCCTTTGTTTGTACTGTTTGCCTAATCGCCTGACCTCTGTCTGTTCATGATTATTGATTTCTGCCTTAACCTTTGGACATGTTGTTTTATTAAACTGCCATACCTGCACTTGCTTCTGTGTGTACTTCCATATTGTGACAACACTGATGCTTTGGTGTCTCAGGTTTTAATAATTCAGTTCAGTTAAAAGTTATCATGTTGCTGTTGCTACCATGTATAAGGAATTATACAAGGTTTGTTAGGAAAACTGTTTTCACATTGTTAATGCATTTATTAAAAAAAAAATAATATCCAAGAATGGGCTAAATATATGTTTTTTTTTATATATTTATTTTGTGACAGTTGTTATGGCAAACCAGAACAAAACTGCTCTATATCTTCAAATATACAGTGCTCTCACTATTTCTCCTAGTTACACAGGATTGCAGTATTATTACAATGGACCATATTAAATCTTTTTTGGTACAGAGTGGCTGCCAGCTTGTTTTAAAGCCCTTAACATTTCAAAAACACATGTACAGTCATGGCCAAAAGCTTGTGATCACTTTACATATATAATATATAATACAGTATTATACTTTTGGCCATGACTGTATCTGGCTTCATCACCAACATAGCTGATCTCAGCACTGCACTAGAATGCCAAAAGAGAGAAACACTTACTTCATTTGTTGTTTGGTAAGAATGACAATGAGATGTTAAGAATAACAATGACAATAAAAATTGAGGTTAAATGTATTTCATGATTACATGAACTTCATGTATTTTATTTTAAGGTGCTGCTCTCTAAATTGAAGTGAATTTTCCTTCCAATCCATGTGAGTGGAAATCACTGACTACATCTGGTTGCAGATGTTCCAAACATGGAAGTATGAGTACTGGACTCACTTTCAGGAAACAATGTCGTACATTTAGTGTAGGGATTTTAGCCAGCAGTGGGCGGAGCACAGACACAGGAGGCGGTTTCAGTGTTGTGGGAGATTTATTCAGGACAATCGGTGAGCGGGGGTGCGTGTGTGTGTGGGATGAAGGGCGATCGGGCGGTGAGGGTCTCAGCCGTCGGTGGTTACAGCCAAGGGGGTGGGGCAGAGCCGTCACTCGCGTTAGATTCACCTGAAAGCAGGAAAAAACACACAACAGGGATCAGCAGATGTGCACACATTGGCAAAACTGCATAAACCACACCAGAGATTCACGCACATGCTCGGAGATACTTCTCTCTTTGCGAGTGGAATGTTGCCCTTTTATACTCTCCTCTCGCTTGCTGGATGGTGGTATTATTCCGCACGGTGCACCATTCAGGTGCCGTGGGTGTGGGTGCGGCCCCGCCCTGCCGTCCAAAACATTTGGTGGCGCTGAAGAGGAACTGTCTCTTCTGCACCCCTGCGGCAGTTGCGGGAGGAGCAATCTTTATTTCCTGTGCGCCGGCCACCGGCCTGTCACCACAATAGATATGTTGAGGTAGGACTTACAATTTTTACAGATACTGTACAGTAACAATACTTAATAATTTGTAATGTTATTGAACTTTATAATTTTATTTTTGTAACATTGTAATTTTATCACTTTCTATATATGCAGTGCCCTCCATCAATATTGGCAAAGCAGGTTGTGAAAAATTTCTGAAAAATTTAACCTTTTGTTCAAAAAAATTCAAAAAATATTCTGCTCTTAAGGATATCAAACAATTGCAAACACAACACATGTTTATAAAATAATAATAATAATTATTATTATTATCTTTGTTAAGTATAGATGTGCAACAATGATTGGCACGCCTATGAATTCATATGAGAAAAGTTTATTTGAAGTATATTCCCATTGATATTTTACATTTTTTAGGACACTTGGGTGACAAGGAATAGCAAATTGATCAACCATGTCTTTCTGTTTCACATGGGTATAAATATGAAATAACACACAGTCATTTATAACAATGGGTAAGAGCAATGAATATAGCTGTGATGTGCAGCAAAAGGTTGTTGAGCTTCACACAATGAGAAGTGGCTATAAGAATATAGCAAATGTGTTGAAAATGCCCATTTCCACCAACCATCCACCCATTTTCTGTACCACTGGGTGGCAGGAAACCTCTAGCCTATCCCAGGGGCATGGGGCACAAGACACAGGACACCTGAATGGGGTGCCAATCCATCGCAGGGCACAATCACACAACCTGCGTGAAGTTGCCCCCCCCCCCCCATACAATGCAAAACGTTGGCAAAATAGTCTCAATCATTTGTGCTGGTTTGTGCCGTAAAATTTTTTGTTTGTGCTGCTTTGGTTCTGGAGATATTAAAATTATATTTATATATAAATATAATTTATATATAAGATCCCCCCACATGCTCCAAATTCACTCCAAATGGTCTACATTATTTGTGCTTCATTTGTGCCAAAAAAGTTTTGTTTGTGCTGCTTCGGTTTTTAAAATATTAGACACTGAATTATGGTGCAGTGACGTCACCAGCCCCCCCACAAGTTCACTCCAAATAGGCTTGTTCGTTTGTGCTACGTTTGTACTGGCTTGTGCCCATAAGCGCTTCGTTTGTGCTGCTTCGGATTTGGAGATATTAAAATAATATTTATAGTAATTTCTGGGGTCACTCAGTCCTGACACATGCTCCAAATTTACCCCAAATAGTCTCAGTTGTTCATGTTTTGTTTGTGCTGGTTTGTGCTAATAAAAGTTTCGTTTGAGCTGCTTCCATTTTTAAAATATTACACATTAAGTTCTATTAGATTATGTCACCAACACATCACATGCTCCAAATTCACATTAAATGGTCTCAATCGTTTGTGCTTCATTTGTGCAGATAAAAGCTTCGTATTTGTGACTGTCATAAATAAATACACACCATAATGTTTGCTGTAGTTCTGTGTTTATACATACATACATGTGTTTAAAACAAAATATATATGCACACACATGGATGTTGTAACCCTAACCCCAACCCTAACCATAACACAGGTTTTACTTCTTTAAAGGCTTTCAACAAGTAGGCTGTTATGTCATTTAATGTCCCCGACAACCTCCCAATTAATCACTTCAAGCCTTTTTCAAGATACGTAAAAGCTTAACAAAATCAAAAGTTTGGTATTACTGATGTATTTTATGTCGTAGAATAAAAACTTGAAAATATCTTATGTTTGTGTTAACGACAGATCTAATTTAACCAAAACCGGCATCTTTTTTGTGTCTAAGGGAAATTACATAGTAGTATATTTAACACTCAGTGCGTTTACAAGGACAACAATAATCCACTATTAACCTGATTAAGACAATACTCTGATTAAGAAACTAGCATGTAAACAGCAATTTTTAATTACCTTAATCCGATTAAGGTCATACTCGAAGTAAACACAATTCGAATTAAGACAAGTGGAGTATTCCTGTTTTAGCTGCATTATCGACGTGTATTACAGACATGTAAACACCTTAATCACGCTATTAACGTTGTGTGAGAGTTTTCACCGCATTTTGCGACAGGACACGATCACACACGGCAGTGCTCAACCGTTTTACGGAAAACAGCACACTAGGCCACAGGGGAGAAATAAGGAACACCAAGCAAATAAAACACTCAGTTTACCACACACACTTGAAGTTAATACCACTGCAAACTTCACTCAATCCAACAAGCCTCACACACACCGTGCATCACTCCACTTTAAGGCCTAATGGCGCTCTGGCATCTTTCATAGTATTACCAAGAACATCAGCTGGTTTGTTCCACACCTCAGTAAAATACCTCAATTATTTATTATGACCCGTTCACAGCAATTTCTTATGAGACAAAAGTCCCTAATGCAGCGACACCACTTATAATACCATATATAACTGGAAATTAAAATATATAACAATTTTATTATTAGATTATATTTTTACATATTAAAATGATTAACTTTTCATAATGACATTAATTCTGCTTAGAGTTTGATCTCAAGACAAGTTCCCCATGTGGTGCTGAATGTAAAACCAGGATGTTTCAGTAAGAATCAACAATCTCTCAGCAACATTGGTGACACTGTCATGTGATGCTGTATGGGTGGATCTTAATCAACCTTTATGATGTTAACATATTAGTGCACAGAAAGAGCTTAGAAATTGTTTATCCAGCTAAGACCATTCATCATGTTCACTGTTATATTCTTGTGTTTGTGGTTTTCACTAGGTAAGTTAACATTTAACAACAAATCACTTTTGGTTATTTCAGAAATATGAATTGTAAAATTAGTGATTAATTAGTCTGTGTGGTGATATGATAAAGCAGAATGTGAGTACTTCTGGCTTGATTAATTTAAAGACTAAAATCATATTTTCTCTTCTCTATGACAGATGACTCCATGGCAGATCCAATAGAGCCACTTGACACTCATAAAGCTGTAGATGAAGGTGATAATCTTACTCTGTCCTGCAGCTACAACAAATTCACTGGTGTAGTAACCACCCTGCAATGGTACAGGCAATATCCAAAATCAAATCCTGAGTTCCTTCTTCAAATTTTCCCAAGTGAAGGTAAAAGTAACACTGGCCCACCACGTCTGTCTGCTGAAGTTGATCAAAATAATAAAGTGGATCTGCTCATCTCCTCTGCTGCTGTATCAGACTCTGCACTATACTACTGTGCTCTGCAGCCCACAGTGACAGGAAATCCACCTGCACTGTACAAAAACCTCGACCCAGTTATGTTTGACTGAACTGATCAACTGCCAAAGTTATATAATTCCTTACAATCAAAAACACCTTACAATCATCAGCTGCTATGTTCCAACCATGACCAACCCAGAGAAAGTGAAGGCCAAGTTCTACGAGGACCTCCATTCTGTCATCTCTGATGTTCCAAGAACAGATAAGATCACCATTCTAGGCAACTTTAACGCGAGAGTCAGCATTGACAGCTCTGCATGGGATGGAGTGCTAGCAAAGCACAGAGTGGATCACTGCAACAGCAACGGTCTCCTTTTGCTTCAGACTTGTGCTGAACATGAACTGCTGATTACCAACACAGTATTCCGCCTCCCAACCCGTAATCGGACGTCATGGATGCACCCTCGCTCAAAGCATTGGCATATCATCGACTACGTCATCGTCAGGAAGAGAGACAGGCAGGATGTACGCGTGACCAAGTCCATGTGTGGAGCCGAATTCTGGACAGACCACCGTCTCATTATGACCAAGCTCAACATACGCATCCAGCCAAATAGACGTCCGCAGGGGAAAAAGGCCCCTAAACGTCTAAATATTACAAAGTTGAAGTACGGTAAATCCAAGCAGTCTTTTAAGGATGCCTTGGGTGATCGTCTGGAATCCACCTCTCTGGACAGCCAGAATGTGGAAGCTGACTGGGCAGCTCTCAGAGAACTGGTCTACGACACAGCTACTGAAATTCTGGGTCTTTCAACGAGAAAGATTGGTTTGATGAGAACAGCGAAAACATTAAGCAGTTGCTGAAACACCGTCTCCATCAAACCTACCTCAACAACCCTTCGACCACCTCCAAGAAAGATGCGTACAAAAATGTACACAGATTGGTACAGCAGAGACTCCGCCAGATACAAGACACATGGCTGAGCAACAAAGCTTATGAGATCCAAGGTTATGCAGACAGGCATGACATGAGATTCTATGACGCTTTGAAAGAAGTGTACGGACCCACATCATCAGGCTCATGATCCCCATTGATACCCATCAACGAAGCACTGGATGATCCTGCAACCTTGCTTGAGAATCAAGGCCAAGTATGGATGCCCAAGGAAATTCATAGCCATGGTGCAGCAGTTCCATGACGGCATGCAGGCAAGAGTCCAAGACAACAGAGAAGCATCTCAGCCACTCCCAGTTTCCAGTGGCGTCAAGCAGGGTTGTGACCCTGTTCAGCCTCATGTTCTCCGCAATGCTGACTGATGCCTTTAGAGGTGGTGTTGTTGGGATAGGCATCAAGTACCACACAGATGGTAATCTGTTCAACCCCAGGAGGGGTTCTCCTGGGAACAGACTGCATTGGATCATGACGCCTGGTGCTCCTCCATCCCCAAGGGCTCTTTGCTGTGTGAGACAAATCGGACAGCTGCAGCCGAACGAAAGAAGAAAGCCAAAAAAAACCGTGCCAACAACCCTTCCGGAGACGTCCACCTCATCCCCTGCCCCACCTGCCACAGGACATTCCGTGCAAAGATTGGCCTGACCAGCCATATACGCACGCATTATCTCTGATGACAAAATGGTCTTTGTCGCTATGACGGATAACCAAGACCTATTCTGTGGGATCAGACCAGATGGGCTACCCTTCGTTCCTCATGTGTATCAATAAGCTTTGGGTGCTCATGAGCCTGTCCCTAGTTCACTTATTGTTCTTCCTTCGACCAATTTTGGTAGGTACTATTTACATGGTTAAATTACTTGGTTTAACCATGATGGGGCAGTGGTGGCTTGGTGGTTAAGGCTCTGGGTTACTGATCAGAAGGTCAGGGTTCAAGCCACAGCACTGCCAAGCTACCACTGTTGGACACTTGAGCAACGCCCTTAACCCTCTCTGTTCCAGGGGTGCTGTATCATGGCTGACCCCAACTTCCTGACATGCTGGGGTATGCGAAGAAAAGAATTTCGCTGTGCATATGTATATGTGACCAATAAAGACTCATTATTATGATGACCATCTTCATGTCAATGCACACAGCAAATAGTTATGTTTATGGAAACCTCAAGGTCTCAACTGAGGATAGTCCTAGATCCTTGGAACAAAAACTAGAGCACATTACAAGGTACATTTACATTTTACACATACTTGTTCCTTATACTTAGAACTTATGTCCAATTGTATGTCCAAAGGGAGCTAGCACAAATGATTGACTAAAAGGGTGTATGTTTAGTCATGCAGACTACAGTGGTGTAATTGTTGCATACCTATATTTAAGAAAGTTTTTTTTTTATAAACCTCTTTTTTTGTTTGCGATTGTTTGATATCAATGAGAGCAGAGTGTTTTTGTGCATTCTTTTTTTAAATCAAAAGATTAAACAATAAAGACAATTGTTCTCATATTTAACAAGGGTGCCAATATTAGTGCAGGGCACTGTATATTCCACTGGTTACAGAGCTAGGGCTAGTAGAAATCTGGGTAAAATTCAACTTTATTCATGCAGTTTGAGAAATGAACAGATGTAATATAAGCATAACAAATAATGGTAACTCTTTATATTAAGGTTCCCTTTGTAAACCATTTATAAAGTTATTCAATAATTTGTAATAACTCATTTACAGTTACATTATTAATCATTGATAGGCAGCTAGAACTGCATAAAAAAAAAGGTGACTATAATGAAACACCTGCCAAATAGTGATCCATATTTAATTTACCTTATAAATGCTTAATAAATTGATTTATTCATATTTATATGACTCAAAACCAGATTCATGATTATCATGATGTTAATTGCAAAATAGACTGTTATAGTCAGACTGAAGGGTGTTGGTTTTTCTTATTATTCTCACGACTCATGCCACATTTCCAATCATGTTGCGTACCACACTGAAAAAAAAATATTTTGGCCCTAATTAAATTCAACATTATTAAATTTTACTCATTTAATTAATTAAAAATGTATGTATGTGTGTGTGTGTGTGTGTGTGTGTGTGTGTGTATCTATCTATCTATCTATATATATATATATATATATATATATATATATATATATATATATATATACACACACACACACACACACACACACACACACACACACACATATTTATTGGTTTCACATGTTTTGAAGCAAGTTATGTGAATTAATTAAAGTCAGTTAGAAAAAAAAACATGATGGTTTCATTTGAGGCCCTCTCTGCACGTGCATGTTAATACAACACATGCACAGTTTCCTTGGTGCCAGAAGGGTATTTCCAGTACCATGCGGTGTGAATTGAAGACCATTCCACTCATAGAGTTTCATCATAGCGACAATTTGTAAAGTAAGTAAGATGTATTTCATATTATTCAGTAACATTCATTACAGTAAACAGTCTGTTGATTGATTAAGGAAAATATTACCACTGACGCATAATATAATATGCTAAACATTAAAGCATTCACATTGTAAGTTAGAGAGTTTTTTTGTAGTGTAGGTCAACATTACATGTGAAGTTGCTCGTATGCAAGCACATTAAGACAAATGTTATGGTTGGCATGTTACCGAGAAAATAAAACTTGTGTGAGTATGCATGCATTTGAAGCATGTGGGAGAGATTGTGCCTGCTTGTACTTTGCCAGTCAACTATTGTGTGTGTGTTTGTCCACTGTAGTATTTTTTTTTACCATGTGATGAATTTCCAGTTATTTTCTTACAGAGCCCCCCTAGTGTCAGGTAAGAAAGAAAGAAAGAAAAAAACAGCCTTGTGCAATCCATGCTCCCCGTTTTTGCAATCCGTGCTCTCGGTTTTGTAAACCGCGTTAAAGGTGGGTTTATATCGGACATTTGCTGTACATTCAAGCTTCTCTCTTCTATTTCTCAAGAAATAACACACAGAAAGGACATAATGTTTATTGTCTTAATAATGTTTATTGAATAGACATACAACCAATAAAACTGAATATTTTTAAAAAATTTCTCCCGCTAAACCCGCGGAAGCGGGCTTTGGGAAACGCAGGTCATCAGCACCTTATAGCAATGGAGTCAGTAAGAGACCATCTAAAAAGTGCATGAATCAAAAAACAATGTCTAAAAACTTATTATTATGTTTCTTTTTATTTGAATATAGGGTATACAAAGAGATGAATTCCTGAAAGACCTGGCAAACACCACCATGGCTATTTGTGTCATTAGAAAGGAAGGAGGAGATCTTGGACACTTTTGAATTGTTGTTGATGGGGTCATAATTCTTGACCACATCAGATGTGTTGTAGTGATGCGGGGTGCAATCTATGTCTTTAATTTGGCATACCCAAAAGAGCTCAAATACTACTATGCATTTATTCAGAAAGTCCTTATGCAGATGAATTCTGAAAGGTTCTTCCCTAAAATTCTAGGACTAAAAAACTAAATAAGTGCTGTAATTTTACTACAGGCACTGATGTTCAGGTTCATACTATACAAACTGCAATTTGTTACCTGAAATGTCAGCACTTTGTTGTTAACTGTTGCTATAACTATATTGTGGCTGGTTACTTATGTGGCCAATTTAACAATTGTATAGTCTAAGCACTGTTGTTTCAATGATGTACAAACAAATATTATGTAGCGTTTTTCCACCATTGAATTCTTTCTGTTTCTTTACTTTTTCTGGTTATTTTATGAATGTGCAGTTTGTTCTTATAAATGTCTGAAGTTTTTTAGAACCATTTATTTATGAGCTATAAACGTTAGTAACCTGTGAAAGTGGGCCTTAATGTAAAGTGGAAGCCTGTGAACCATTTATACATGAGTTATAAACAGGTGTCCACTTTACATTAATGGCTCACTATTTGGCAGGTATTGCATTAGAGTGACCCTTTTTATTCATGTAGTTACAACTGCCTATCAATTATGCATATTGCACTTGTAAATGAGTTATTATGTTACATTATATATATAATATAATGAATATACAGTATCTGACAAAAGTGAGTGCACCCCTCAAATTTTTGTAAATATTTGATTATACCTTTTCATGGGACAACACTGAAGAAATGACACTTTGCTACAATGTAAAGTAGTGAGTGTACAGCTTGTGTAACAGTGTAACAGCACATGGGAGCTGTCACTCCTCTTTTACCAATCAGGTGTTTGGTCATTTCAGTAATGGTCTCCACGTTGTCTTCTAAATGTGGCTAGATACACAACTTTGTGGAGTTCTGTTTAATATTTTACAATTGTTTGTACTGCCCCTATCACCTTGCACAGTGGTTCCTGTCAGTTAAATGTAATGTCTATAGTCGGTGTGTCTGCTATACTGCCTGTGTAGTTATTATGCATCTGTAAATAACTTTCAATGCAATAATTTAATTTGATTTAATTTATTATGAATAACAAACTCTTCATTAGGAAACTACATTGTTTAAGGCTGTTCTATTCATTAGGATATTTATATAGGAACTGTTGTTATTAAGTAAGTTACATTAGATAATGATTCCCACTTTAAGCCAGTATACAATTTCATACTGGTATCGTCCCTGTTGACCGTATACAGTGGCACACCTAAGCTGTACCACGGCCTGCTATGGAAACTGCATTCTGTCTCGGAGCTCAGGACCCTACCACAGATAGTAAAAACCACTGGAAACATCATCAGGGTCTCTCTTACCTCCACTAAGGAGGTAACAGAAAATAGGAATCTATAAAGCCATCCACTTTGCTAAAGTGCGCTAAACCACTGTGCTAAAATGGCACCATTTCACATATATACAGTGGATATAAAAAGCCTACACACCCCTGTTAAAATGGCATGTTTTTGTGATTTAAACAAAGTCAACCAAGATAAAGTATGTCAGAATATTTTCTTCTTTTATTGTGAAAATTTTAACCTATTAATTAATTAATACATTAAACAATTCATTTAAAATATTTTTAAAAAATTAGAGTACCCTGGATTTATAAGTGTGCACACCCTTTTATAACTGTGGGAATGTGGAAGTGTTCAGAATCAACCAATCATATTCAAACTAATGTTAAATATTATTTAGTTTACAGTACACCTGCCATCAATTATGATCAATGTGACTTATTAACCCCAAATAAAAGTACAACTGTTCTTATAGGATTTTCCATACATATACTTGGTAACATCCAACTGGAAAATACATGGGGTTGTAGGTATGGGAAATCATTGTTGACAAATATCAACCAGTAGAGGGTTAAAAAATGTTTTGAAGGGCATTGGATATACCGGGGACACTGTAAAGATAAATCATCAAAATTTGGAGAAAATATGGCATGACAGCCATGGTACTGAGAACAGGACATTCCCCTAAAATTGATAAGAAGGTCAAGAGAAGACTGGTCAGGGAAGCTGCCAAGAGGCCTACTGCAACATTAAAAGAATTGCAGCAATTTGTGGCAAGTACTAGTTGCTCCCTACATGTGATAATCTCTGGAATTCTTCATATCTCTGAGCTATGGGATAGGGTGGCAAGACAAGCATTTTTTAACAAAAAAAAAATACATCCAATCTCGCAAAAACATGTGGAATAATGTGTTATGGTCTGATGAGACAAAAGTTGAACTTTTTGGTCATAATACCAACAGATATGTTTGGTACAAAAAACATTGCACATCACCAAAAGAACACCATTGGGTGAGAGGGAGATTTTGACTTGCAAGTGAGTATGATGCTCATGGGACAAAGACAATGTTACATTACAAATAGGAGGCGCACCTTCAATGGTAGTGGCCCAATGTAAAACTGCTTTACTCATCTCCAAAATAAAACCATATTTTTACACAAACTGGCCTGGCATTTACAGGATAAATATGCTTTCACATATAGAGATCATATTATACATAGCTCACCCTGTTCACACGATCTCCGTTGTTTTTAAAAGAAAATCATGCAGGCATTATAATAAATGCAGCTTAACGGAGCCCAGAGCTGCACTGTGTCCCAATGTAAAATTAGATTCTCAAACAAATAGAACAGATTCAAAAGTACATCTGATAAAATATTATTAGGTGGCTACTGTTGGCAACTATAAACAACAGTTTCTTGATTTAGGAAAGACATTGCTGTTTTGAAAGATAGTTCTCTAGCTTGCTCAGTTACATTAGATAGAAAGTGTTACAGAAGGTCCACAGGATTTTTGTTAGAGATCAATTGTGAACTCAAGTGAAGCATCTGATGATCTGTACAAGTTCAGAGGCCAGTTTCACAAAGCGAGCTGAACAAAGCTGAACAGAGTTTTGAGTTGACAAAACCAAACAAATCCATACCAGGTTAATTAAGGCCTACAGGTTTCATGATTCAATTAAATTTTATTTGTATAGCACTATTTAAAATGGATATTGTTTCAAAGCAGCTTTAGAGAAATATATAAACACAGGATACAGATTTTAAGTGTGTGGATTAATCCCTACTGAGCAAGCCAGTGGCAAAGAAAAACTCCCTAATATGAAATCAGGAAGAAACCTTGAGAGGAACCAGACTGAGAAGAGAATCCATCCTCATCTGGGTAACGGATAGTGTCAAAGTAAAAGAAAGTTCATTATGGGTTTGTTGAACTAGTCCACTGTTCATCAAAAGACACCCGAGTGCAAAACTGCATGTGTTAATTGCAGTACAAGCAGTACCATCTTAAGCAATCTACAGGCTGCAGCCTCTAGTTGATGAGGGCTCCATCCAGAGGTAGGGCATCAGGATGGATCAGGCAGGTCAGTTTCAGGCATGAGGAGAACGAGGTTGGTTGTGACATCAGTTTCAAGCCTGAGCAGAAATTTGGTTGGTTGTGACATCAGAACATGGTTGTCTTTGTCAGCAGACTCTGGCGTGATCATATCTTGGTTGGTCGTGATGTCGGCTTCAGATGTGAGCAGAACCTGGTTGGTCGTGATGTTGGTTTCAGGTGTGAGCAGAACCTGGTTGGTCGTGACATTGGCTTCAGGCGTGAGCAGACCCTGGTTGGTCGTGACATTGGCTTCAGGTTTGAGCAGACCCTGGTTGGTCGTGATGTTGGTTTCAGGCATGAGCAGAACTTGGTTTGTCATGTCAACAGACTCTGGCGTGAGCAGAACCTGGTTGGTCGTGACGTCGGCTTCAGGTGTGAGCAGAACCTGGTTGGTCGTGACATTGGCTTCAGGCGTGAGCAGACCCTGGTTGTTCGTGACATTGGCTTCAGGCATGAGTAGAACCTGGATGGTCGTGATGTCCGTTTCAAGTGTGAGTAGAATCTGGTTGGTCGTGATGTCAGTTTCAGGTGTGAGAAGAACCTGGTTGGTCATGACTTCAGTTTCAGGTGTGAGCAGAACCTAGTTGGTCGTGACATCGGCTTCATGCGTGAGCAGAACCTGGTTGCTCATAATGTCGGCTTCAGGCATGAGTAAAACCTGGTTGGTCATGACGTCGGTTTCAAGCGTTAGCAGAATCTGGTTGGTCTTTATGTCAGTTTCAGGTGTGAGCCGAACCTCTTTGGTTGAGATGTCGGTTTCAGGCATGAGGAGAAATTGGTTGGTCATGTCAGCAGACTCAGGCGTGAGCATAACTTCGTTGTCCATGTCATCAACCTTGGACTGGCACTTGGTGTGGGTGGTCGCCTCATCAATCTCAGACTGGAACTCAGTGTGGACGGTCACATCGTCGATCTCAGACTGGAACTTGGTGTGGAAGGTCACATCATCGATCTCCAGACTGGAACTTGGCGTGGAAGGTCACATCGTCGATGTCAGACTGGAACTTGGCGTGGAAGGTCACATCGTCGATCTCAGACTGGAACTTGACATGGAAGGTCAGCTCGTCGACCTTTAGCTAACAGCCAATAGCATTCAACATGGAAAAAATTGAAGAGCAAGTTATTATTATGCAGAAATATGAGAAATTTAAACGTACACTAATGAGAAAAAGCCAGTTGAGGCCATCAACGCTTGAGAAAATTTCTGATTGTGTAAATGCGTAAGTTTTCTTACAATGAGCATAAACAGATTGAAAAGTTATAACCCCAGCATATTTCATGTCATTTAATTTAATATTAATGTAAACATTTTTTATTAAATATAAATAAAATAAATATCAATCTTTTAAAATATATTAGGACAGGAGTAATGCCACTCACAATGAAACGTACCACTCACAAAGAACTACAAAGCAATACACACAGTTTGCGGTACAGTAAGAGCATGGCTTCAGCATGCCAGATTTTTAATGTGCAGCTCAAGAAGCCAGCAGAGGTAAACTGTGTCATCTGCCAAAAATCGATTTCTTTTGTACAGATGGTCATCAGGAAAAGCCAACACAAACACTAAAGGGTTAACACTGATGCATCAGATTTATCTCACTTTGCTCACAGCTGATTGGTCCAATTTGGGTTTGAGTTTTCTTACCCAGAATAAAACCTGGTCCGGAGTAGGTTAGCCATGGAGTATAAGATATCATGGCAATGAAACCCACTAAAAACCAATCCACCTTGTTGAGACCAAAAACCCAGAATTTGCTCAAACTAAACTCAAACTTATCTGGGTAGCCACAGAAGCCGGCTTCATGAAACAGGCCTCAGGAGTTAAATAAAATTGTTTCGCAAATTTCTATCTGTTATTATGATTAGTGAATGAAAGTCTTCTTATTCTTTTTCAGTTCGAACTGGGTTACAGTGGTAGGGTTCAGTTAAAAAACAAACAAACAATCAAACAAACAAATAAAACCACTTGGTGTGTTAAAGTCTTTCTCCACAAGATGGCATAGTCAGCCTTTTTTATTATTATTATTCTGAAGCACTAAGACCCTGTTCACATCTCCCAGAAATTATGATTCTTTTAATTATGAACACTAATTTGCACAACAATATACATACATACGTTAATATGAAGTTGGTCTCCGCTTTGCTGCCTCCATCTTCTGTAAAAGTTTTCCAATAGATTTTAGAATGTGGTCATATGGATTTGTTCTCATTCAGCTACAAGTTTCAAGGTTCTTTATTTTTTCACATACATATGTAATACATGTGATGTATAGTGCAACAACGGCGAGACCAATAACAAACTAAGGATATACACACATAGTAAAAATAGAACATAATTGAAATAAAATACAGTAGTCAAATATACAGAGTTGTAAAGTGTATACTATACAATGTGCAAATTATTATTATTATTATTATTATTATTATTATTATTATTATTATTATTATAGTGCAAACTGCTTTGTGTATGTGTATCAGTGTGATGAAGGAATATGCAGACTTTATCGATTGTCCTCATTCAGTAGCCAGATTGCCTAAGGGTAGAAACTCCTCTTGAGTTTCTCTGTGGTCCTCAGGATCCAGTAGCCCTTCCCTGATGGGAGCACTGAAATTGTGTCTGGGATAGTGAAAGTCTTTGGTGGTTTCTGATTGGGCAAACTCGTTACAGAGCATGTGGGAATAGTCTCTCCTATCAGAAACTCGGTATAACCAAGCACCATTTCTGTAAACTCTCTGATGTCATCGGAGGTGCCCCAAAACATCTCCCAGTCTGTATCCTCCAGCACGTCTTGTAGTTTGTGATTGGTTATTCCTGTGTTGTACGCCCATGTCACTGGATCTTCCCTCTGCAGCTTTTGTTTATATTTTGTGAGGAGTAAAATGACATTGTGGTTTGACTTAAGTGGCTGTGTTTTTATTGCCTTATAGCAGTCCCTGTGTTGTGTATAAAAGTGATCCAGTGTCCTTGCAGCATGTGTACAGCAGGTTATTTGCTAATACAAATCTGATAACTTTTTTAAAGTTCGCCTTGTTAAAGTCACCAATAATCACCAGCGCTACATCCAGATTCGATGTTTGTAGAAGTCCAATGTCCCTTTGTAGTATTGATAAAGCAGTGTCTGTGAGGACCTGAGGTGGAATATAAACAGGCATTATGATGGCAGAGGTAAATTCTCAGTGTAAATAAAAGGGACGGCATTTGACAGCAAAGTATTCCAGGCCCAGATCTTTTTCCTCATCGCCTATATTTGCACTTCAGGAGAGTAAGTCCATTGTTTACTTAGCTCAGACTCATCTCCAGAGGCCAGCCTTCCTTAGTGGTGCCATTTTAGGATGATTACTATATCACGAGGTAAGGCACTGATTTCGGGCAAAAAGACCTGATGCAGCCATCATACCAATTCATTCCATCGCTCAATAGGGTTGAGTTCAGGTTTCAGTGCAGGCCTCTGGAATTCCTCCACACCAATATTGGCACACCATGTCTTCATGGACCCCATGTAAACCCAGGATGCTCCAGTAAGAATCAACAATCTGTCAGTACCATTGGTGACACTGTCATGTGATGCTGTGAGGTGGAGCTACATGAACCTTTATGATGAATATATTACAGTACAGAAGTAATATTTTCATTCAGTTAAGTCCATTCATCATGTTCACTGTTATATTCATATGTCTGTGGCTTTCACTAGGTGAGTTAACATTACTACAATATTTTTGTTATTTCTGAAATGTTGAATTAGTGATTAATTAGTCTGTGTGGTATTAAGGAAAAACAGAATATGGGCTAACATGCTGTTCTCATTTGATTGTGTAAAGGTTAAAAACTTTATGATCTGTTCTCTTTTCTATGACAGGTGACTCCATGGCAGATTCAATAGCGCCAATATTCACCCAAAAAGTTGTAGATGAAGGTGGTGATGTTACTCTGTCCTGCAGATATAAAACAAACAGTAGTGTAGCAAACAACTACCTGCACTGGTACAGGCAATATCCAAAATCTATACCTAAGTTCCTTCTTTATATTCATCAACGTGGAACTCTAAGTGCAAACACTCCCCCAAGAATGTCTGCTGAAGTTCATGATGATAATAATAATAAAAAACAAGTGGATCTGCTCATCTCCTCTGCTGCTGTATCAGACTCTGCACTATACTACTGTGCTCTGCAGCCCACAGTGACAGGAAATCCAACTACACTGTACAAGAACGTTGACAGAGTTTTGCTATGTTGAAAACAGTTCTGCCAAAGATTTTGAGAAATTCACATGCTTTTTTTTTTTTTTTTTTTGGGGGGGGGGGGGGGGGGGGGGGATTCTGTCTCTTTCTCACTCATGATTTATAAAGAGTTTATATTATTGGCACATGCTGGATCATTAGCAGACAGCTCATTAATTTATTCATCTTTAGTAATACGTTATCCTGGTCAGGGAACACTGGAAGGAATGGGGAATATTGGGAGGATATTGGAACAACATCTGAGAGACAGCAATACTACCTGCAGTCTAATCCTAACCAATCAACTGTCCATGAAAAGTGAAAACTAGGAAACAATTTGGCATTCAGTTTTGGTGCATATTTTTTGGAACTATTAATTACAGTATGATAACTTTTAAGAATATCTTTATTATGTTTTGGTTTCCATTGTTCTTAGGAGTCTGTCTGAACACTACATTTTATTATGTAATAAGACCATGGTCACTCTGCTGATGCACAAGTCTGCTGCAAAACACAGCTCAAATCACATTTTCAAGTTTGCTGATGACACTTCAATGTTGAGCATCATCAGCAAAATATTGAGTAGTATAGAACTAGTGTAGAAGCAACATTCCATTGACAAAACGAGAGAGAATTGCCTGCAGATATACAAGAGAAAACACCAATCTCCCATTCTCACTACTGTAGGGAAAAAGAGCTTTTCGTTTTGGTAGATTGAGCTCAAAATGTGCTCAAAACATAATATTTCAACACCTGATCAACTATTCATCCAGTGATGAGTTGAACTTAATGTATCTTATTAAGTCTGGCTAGGATATTAATCCCGTGGCCACCGGTAATAATATCCTGATGTTAAACACAAATTATTAGCACAGTAACCAGATTGGACAACTTAAAACAATAAATTCTGAATATAGACAACAGACACTTGCTACTAAAATCAGATGGGACTTTATTAAACTACTCTAATACACAGAAATTAAACTAACACACACACCTCGACCTGAACAAACCATCAACAATTAATTTCATTTTCGCTTCCTTTTAGATGGGCTCTATTAAATAAACCAGCTTCGACTGAGACCTGGAGGTGCTTCTTGCATTTCCAGTTGGTGGGGATTCATCAGAAGTCTGGTTACTTTTGAGCGGCGTCTAGGAATACCAAACAGAATGGTGAATGGAGTGGAGTCTTGTAGGCTTGTTGGCAGTTTTTCTGGTTCTTTCATGACTGGAGTTAGGAAGCGTTGCTGGAAACAATTCACACAGACGTTAAGTTCAAAGCCCTCTTGCAGATGTTAGTTGAAGAGGGAACTCCTGGAAGATGATGGTTGAAGAGAACGCCTTAAGATGTGGGTTTGAAGAAGACTTTTGCAGCTACAGTTAATCCTAGTTCACACTACATGATTTTAAGCCCGATTTGCAAGTCGCTGAGCTTGTGGACAAAAACCTTTTGATCAGAGGCAAATCAGCGAGCTATCTGCAGTCGATTGTTATGTGTAAACTAGACAAAGATGCCTTAAAGAGGCACATCGCCAATGCTAGACAGTTATTTGGCATGCTAAATATCTTGAGCTGTTGGTTGACTCCACTTCCTGTGGTTTGAAAAGTATTGTCACTGGCAGTGACTGTGGCAACAAACTACAGCCAATGAGAGAGCAAGGCATGGGGTGAGGTCACCGTGAGGAAGGGAAACCCGCAAAACCTATGGCAGAAGCATAAAGGGGAAAAGCTGTACAAACATTTTTTACTCAACTCCAACTTTCTCTGTAGCACACTCAATCTCTGCTGCCCACATGTCTTAATAGATTCTTTCACCGACTTTATTTGCCTTTTCCATTTTGCACAAATCATTGCGTAAAAGATGATGCAGATCTAAAATTGGCCGCATACTCCCATCTTTTTTTTGGAGCAGGAAATAATGGCTGTAAAAACCTCCCTCCATTAGGGAACGGGGTACATGTTCTATGGCCCCATTGTCCAAAAGGGAACTTACTTCCTGCACTAATGGGCTCTGGTCTGTGCTGACTAAAACCCTGATTGTAGAAGGAGCCAATCCCGCTGAGAACCCTTCTTGTAAGAACTCCAGGACTGTAGCTATTGTGCAGTTCACTGTGTCTAGCTGACGTTCCTCACACCACAAGACAAAAAGCTGCCACTTGAGTGCATACAGTTTCCTTATAGATGGTGCTTTACCATTTAACATGGTCTCTACAACCTCAGTTATGAGACCAGTATGTATGAGCTGGTGCCCCTCAGGGGCCAGACCCAAAGTTTCCATAGCTCTGTCCAAGGGTGATAAATCAGCCCTCCAGCTTGAGACAGTAGATCCACTCTAAGGGCTCAAATGGAGCACCTGACAGACCTTCCAGGACCACAGAAAGGTTCCAGGAAAGTATGCATGGCCTGCAGATGGGCCTCAGCCACCTGACACCATGCATAAACCTTAAAGTTAGAGGATGTTGCCCCACAGAGGCCCCAGCCCGTGAGGGAGGTGTCTGTCATTACTGACTTGCTCTAAGGAGACACCCCTAGAGTGTGACCCAAGACTAGAAACCGGGGACACTCAAATTCTGAGAGCACGTAGGAATCACCGAGTGACACTTATTATTCTCAGAGGTTTCGTTCTTGGATGAAACCCCCAACTTCTCAGCCACCACTGAACCACCACTGTCTCCTGTGCAATAGGCCCATAAGTGCCAATAGTCTCCTAAGATACAGCTTTATCTGGCTCAGTGTTAATAGGATTGACCTTGCGCATGTTCTGGATAGAAACGCTCTCATCATAGTAGAATCCTTATAACCCCTAGAAAAGTTGTCCACTGCACTGGGGAAAGCATACTTTTTTGAGGTTCAAGCTGAGCTCCAAGCCTAACCCTAACCCTGGGAGTCAGAGAGGAATTATTACTATTATTTATTTGGGTGTGTATGTGTGTGTGTTTTTCATTTTGGCTTTCCATAGAGGAAGGAGGAGTAGTGACACAACGCGGAGAGCCGAATCCAGAAGACAGTGCAAGAGATAAAGAAGCGCTTGTCTCTGGCTCCTCTTCCGGATCCATAAGAGATCACCCGAACCCGAGACAGCTAGCTGCCTCGGCAGCGGCCGGCCCAGATTTGCAAGGCTCTGAAACCCAACTCGCTTCGACTTCCGAGATGAGCGCGAGTCGCGAGCGGAGCTGCTTAACGTAGCATTATCATGCGCAGCCTCTCGAGGCTGACATCGCATACTACACTCCTAGACACTTCACCCAGAAAGTGTACACGATTCCCCGTGATGAAACGGGATCAAGCCGTAACACACTTCCTGAATTCTCTAACTCATATTTTTCTCTCTTGCTCATTCCTTCTCTCTCTCTCTCTCTCTCTCTCTCTCTCTCTCTCTCTCTCTCTCTCTCTCTCTCTTTCTTTTTTTTTAAGGGATAGAAAAGTTCTGAGATATTGAGAAAAGAAAGGATATGAAGCGTCTTTTTGTTTCTTTACAGAAACTGACATGCAGTCTTTAGATAATAGAGGCTGATGGCGCGGTTCACAGGTGCCATATTTATATCACCCGACGCGCTTAATTGCCACGTCATCTGATCATGGCAGGCCTATAAATAGGCACGATTTTACACAAGCTTCAGATGCCGGTCGCGCGCAACAGGCGCTCCCATAGTGTTATGCTGAACACAACGTCGAAGTTCCCTTTGAAAGGGAACACCCTTCCCAATAGATAATTCTTTACTATAAACTCTGTTCGAGAGTTACAGTGCCCTTCACTAATATTGGCACCCTTGGTAAATATGAGCAAATTAGGCTGTGAAAAATTGTCTTCAAAAAGTCAGAAAAATACTCTGTGCTAAGGGATATTAAACAATTGCAAACACAGCAAAATTTTATCAAAAAAAATCTTTTTTAAATATAGGTGTGCAACAATTATCGGCACCCTATTAGTCAATAGTTTGTGCTACCGCCAAGATAACAGCTCTGAGTCTTGTCCTGTAATGCCTGATGAGGTTAGAGAATACATGGCAAGGGATCTGAGACCATTCCTCCTGTTGTGCACTTACATCAGCTTATGGATGGAGAAAAACACAAAGAACCATGAGTGAGAAAAGAAGGGTTCAAGTTTATTGTTCACCAACACAAGGTCAACACAGATCCACAAAATAAATGATCTGAATTCCTATTAGTCCGGGCTTCATTTTTGTACAGTTTGCTATCCCTTGTGTCTGCCCCCTAATTTGCCCTTTCCGAATACATATGAGTTTTTGTTTCTTCCGTTCCCAGTATGTTTAAAGTTAAGGCTTTTCCCCAGCCCAATATGTTTTCATTTCAGACTTTCCCCAGCTCTATATGTTTATGTTTCAGGTTTTTGTCATGGCCTTAAGTTGCCATTTTCGTTTTTTTTTCCCATTTCCTTAAGTGCGTTGTTTTCAATTTCACTTCTTCTTTTTTTTTTTTTTTTTTAAAGAAAAAACCTCATCGGCTCCCTAGGTCATTATCATTTTGGCCATCTTGGCCTTTTTCTTCAATCTCCTGTTGCTTTTCACTATGGGTGAGTGCATACATTTTACTTGATTTCTGTAATCATTGCTATTGTCTTCATATCATTATATGTCTAGTATGTAAGTGAGTGTTAGAGTAACTTATTATTCTATTCCTTATATTTAATCCTGTGTGTGTGTGTGTGTTGTAGCACTTCATGTAATGCCTAAGCCAGAGTGGCTTCCTCTATGTGTTGGAGAGTGTAACCCAATTCTTTTTGTATTCTTCTGCTGGTGTGATCATGGAGACAGTCATGGGTTGCATGAGCCGGGAAAATCCCAGCAGTGTCTCAATTTGTGCACATAGTGAAAATCACTGAGCATAGTGAAAATCACTGAGCATAGTGAAAATCACTAGAAACATCATCAGGGTGTAGTTTTACCACTCTTACCTTTAGTGAGGATCCTGTTTATGGATGTCCCCTCCCATCCTGCTAACAGACTCTTCACTCACCTGCCATCTGAAGGTATTAGAAAGTCTGGGCCACCACCAGACTCTGTAACAGCTTCGTCCCCCAGGCGGTCAGGCTTTGTAATTGAAGAAAATAAACAAAAATTATTTAATCAGAGGGCTATACTACAAAGCAAGCTAAACAAAACAACAACAACAACTTTGTGTTTCGGTATGGTATCCAGCAGCCACAGTGCTCTATACAAAATTTTATGTGTTCAAATTTGTCTATTAGAAATGCTTTTCCTGCATAATACACAAGGGTATACAGTAACAGCCTTCCTCCCAAACTAGGACCTCCACCTGTAGGCATAAAATAAGTCCTCAGAGACGAATAGGTAAACAATCTGAATTATTGAGCACTTTAACATCTCCCATTAATGTGCTTTTGTAATGTAAGGGTGCAATAAAAAAGGACCCTAGACATATACACTCCTGCAAATTGTATAAATCAAACTGAAAACTGAACAGCTGGAGTATTAAAAATGGTATAGTATTACCATGATGAAATGAGATTTAATGTACTTCTCCTTAAATCTAAATGTATTAATGTACCTTTTTTCTCTTCTGCTCTGCAGAAAAGTGTCACGATCTCCCTGTCTGGCAGCGCTTTTGGAGAGATGAGAGACGAGCTACGTGCACGAGTGCTCAGCAAGCGCATGCTCTTCAGATTTTGACAACTGTCGCATTGTTTACCATGGACACGTGCATTTGTTATGTTTCTGTTCTGTCTCCTCCCTGTTCTGTCATTGGCTGTTGTTCGAGCATGTGTCTAGATTGGTGTCAGCCGTCAACACTTAACGTTGATTAAGTTTGCTTAAATACCGCTCGTCTCCCATTACACAGCACGGAGTATTAGATAGATTCACTAGAGATAGAGATAGTTATTGTCCATGTTATGGTCCTTGTTAGATTTAGTAAGTTTAAACTGTGACCGCGACCTTGATTCCTGCTTTTCCCCGTTTATGCCTTTTTGCTGATCTCAAATCGACTTTATTCTTGATCAAAAGTATTTTACTGACAATAACAAAATCATTGTCAGGTGTTACTGGTGTGCAATATATTGAATTGAAATTACTGACTTTCTTGTTTTCTTCTTGATTCATTGTAATATTTTTTATTCATTTAATTCATTAATTTATTATGTAGCTTGATGGAGAATATTGTTTTTCATTAGTGAAATTCATGCCTCATACAATTCAGGCAGTCATAGAAGCCAGAGGAGGAGCAACAAAGTAATAATTGTGTGTGTGTGTTTTTTTTGTTGTTGTTGTTGTGTTGATGATTCCATAATTTCTCCTTTAACATTGAGTGATTCCATATTGTTTTCCATTACTTGATCTGGAAAAAAATATATACCATTAATTAAAACAATTTAATTGAATCTGCTTGAGGTATGGTTCTGAAGCCAGAATGTTCAGCTATTAAACAAAAATTGTTTTCTGTCATATATGTGATTTGTTTATTTGCTAGTAAAAAACCTGGTGTCCTCTAAGTGTGGTGATTTCATAATTTTTGCCAGGGGTTGTATAGGGCTTGGTCCCAAAAGGCTTCAGCTATGAAAGGTATCTGTTATCAAAGGCATAGACTTTTACTGATAAAAGCTAATCTGCACATCTAATAGGTTAAAGATAAAGTAATGGATATTGGGGGGAATGGGGGCAATCTAAGCCTTTTGACACTTTTCTTTCTCTGCCATATAATAATTACATACAGTGTTTCCTCTCTAACCAAAAACAGGTAAGGTTATGGGCAAAAATGGATGTACAAGTTTGGCCTATTAGTAGCACTATAGACACCCCCAAAACTGGTGAGAACTTTTTGCAGCCTCACAAATATAATTTTATAAAAAAGCATGAAAATGGTTACACAGACTTCTTTGACATGTTTAATAATAACTAAATAATATCCATCCATGTTCTGTACTGCTTATCCTACACAGGGTCATCCCTGGAGCCTATCCCAGGGGACCCGGCCCACAAGGCAGGGGTGCCGACCCATCACAGGGCACAATCGCACACATATTCACACACTACAGACAATTTGTAAATGCCACATATTTGGACTGAGGGAGGAAACCAGAGTACCCGGAAGTTGTGGGAGAACATACAGGCTCCGCACAGAGGCAGGATTCAAACCCCCAACCCTGGCGGTCTGAGGCAAATGCTATGTAACCACTAAACCACCATGCCCCCCACTAAATAAATAATATAGAAAATACTAAAATACGAATAAGAAAACGAAAAGAATAAGAAAGAACAGCATTTCCACCTTACAGTTCCAGGGTCAATTAGCCCAGTGATGGAGTGGTGTCCCTTGCAAGGTGAACTTCTTACACCCAGTGTTAGGCTCCAGATCCACTGCATCCCTGAACAGGACAAAGCAGTTACTGAAGATACATAAGGGATGAGCTCAGAAAACCTTCTATTAGTGAACTGTGTAATATCATAATATTCACAAAAGTCAACATAAACACAATTAACAACAACACAGTTAAACTGTATTATCAGGATTTTACTTCATTTCTCTCATTAATGGATTCTACACCACATATGTAATATCAAATTAAATGAGGTTTGCGTTTACAGAATTATAAGCTTAGGGACTTATGAAAGAATTGACATGACTACACCTAATTATATGAGGGTGGGGCTAGATGTGTACAGAGACAGCAGAGAGACAGCACTACCATTCATAGCTACTGAAAGAGACACACTCAGAACAAACATGTTAATCTTCCTCTCTGTTTTCATAGCAGTTACCAATGTTGGTAAGTTATTTATATTATTTTAGGTGATTTTATTTTCATATTTAAAAAAAGTTCATTTTCAATGTTGAATGTAGATGTATTAGGTCATGATACAGACATAGACAATTTTTTTTTATTTTTATGAGAGATCTGAACTTACATTGAGGTAAACCATGTTACTTATCCACTCTGTAACACCTGTTATAAATATCAATAAGTATATATTATACATGACATACAAAATTCCATTTTAATGTTTTAAGGAAGTAACATTAAACTGTTATTCAAGCAGAGGCTGGTGATGAGCACATTAATCCAGTCCAAACTATCATCACTTCACTTGAAGGCAGCAACACCAGATTGATCTGCAAATATGATGAATCAGCTCTCTCTCTCCACTGGTATCAACAAAAACCTCAATCAGGACCAGAGTTTCTTCTGCTGATTCAAAAATCTACAGAGTTTATTATTAGGAATAAAGAACCTCACCCAGGGCTATCCATCAAACTTCATAAAAATGAAAGCATAGTAGTTTTGGACCTCTCTTCTGCTTCAATATCAGACTCTTCACTGTATTACTGTGCCATGGAGCCCACAGTAACAGGAAACCCAATTACACAGTACAAAAACTCCTTCTTAGGAGAAAAGTAAATTGTTTAAATTTTTGTCAGGAGGGGGAGCTATTTGGCTTTTGTCATTCAAATAAATTTTCCTTTTTCGATTTCCAGTCTTTGATGTTGGAGCAACTTTGAATTTCTATGCTGATTGTGCTTGCATAATCTTAATTAAAAAAATGTAAATCACCTTTCCGGATATTAAGAAAGTTTATTTCTTTAATTAACTTCTTATGACTGGAGTTGTCCATAATACCGTAACACATACTGTAATACCCAAAACGTCCCAACAAATTTATGCTCTTTGTGTGTGTGTGTGTATATATATATATATATATATATATATATATATATATATATATATATATATATATATATATATATATATATATATATATATATATATATGAATTAATTATTTAAAAAGAGATACTTTGAGGTAATATACCACAGAATATACTGTATGTGCAAGCTTATTAAAATATATATTAATGAGATGAGTTTAATAGTGAAATGCTTTCATTTAAAAATGGTAAATGTATTCACTCATGGCCATTGTTAACTGCTGTGTATATACATTTGATGTGTTCACTGTGCAAGCTTATAGGCTTTACTGTAATATGCCAGAAAAAAACACATATTAAGATAAATAATGTAATTGCAAATGAATGAGAAAGGAACAATAAAATATAAGTAAGAACAGTACAAAGAACAATACAATAAACGGCCAATACATTCTCATCCACTAAGCACAGTATAGAGGTGAAACTCAAGAAAGTACATACAGTGCCATCCACTAATATTGGCGCCCTTCGTAAAAATAAAGAAATAAGGCTCTGAAAATTTGTTTTATTGTTTAACCTTAAGATCTTTTGTTGAGAAAATTCACAAAAATACTCTGCTCTCTATGATATCAAACAATTGCAAACACAACACAGGTTTCTCCTAAAACATCTTTGTTAAATATAGGTGTGCAAGAATTATTGGCACCCTTTTAGTGCATAGATTGTGCTACCTCCATTTAGCAAGATAACAGCTCTGAATCTTCTCCTGTAATGCATGATGAGGTTGGAGAATACATTCAGTTCAACCTGCAGGTTTTCTATGGGTTTCAAGTCAGAGGACTGGGATTGCCATGGCAGGACCTTGATTTTGTGGTCAGTAAACCATTTCTATGTTGATCTTGATGTATGTTTTGGATCATTGTCCTGCTGGAAGATCACTTTGGATGAGAGTATAGGCTTTTTTCTTGAAACCCTTCCAAACAACTTGTGGTGATGTATAGCAGGTGACTTTGGTTTATAGTTTTGGAGACTTTCAGATCCCAAGATGCGACTAACTTCTGCAGTTTTCCAGCTGTGATCCTTGTAGATTTTTTGACTATCCAAACCATCCTCTTCACAGTGTGGTGTGACAAAATAGATACACATCCTCTTCCAGATTGATTCATAACATTTCCAGTTGACTGGAACTTAATTATTGCCCTAATGGTGGAGTTGGGCATTTTTAGTGCTTGTGCTATTTTCTTATAGCCACTTCCCATTTTGTGAAGCTCGACAACCTTTTGCTGCACATCACAGCTATATTATTTGGTTTTAATCATTGTAATATTAAGAGACTAAGGGACTTTGACCTATGTGTTACCTCATATTTATACCCCTGTTCCTAGTCACCCAAGTGTACATTTTTTTTTAAAATATCAGTGGGAATATATTTCAAATATATTTTTCTCATATGAATTCATAGGGGTGCCAATAATTGTTGTACACCTATATTTAATGAAGATATATTTTTTATAAACCTGTGTTGTACTTGCAATTGTTTGATATCCATGAAAGCAGATAATTTTTGTAAATGTTTTTAACAAAAGATCATTGTTTAACAAAAGGTTAAACAATAAAGACAATTTTCTGTGACATACTTAAGCAGAGCATGATCCCCTCCCTTATTTCAGCATGATAGTGACCCCAAACACACCTCCAAGACGACCACTGCCTTGCAAAAGAAGCTGAGGGTGAAGGTGATAGACTGGCCAAGCATGTCTCCAGACCTAAACCCTATTGAGCTCTGTGGGGCATCCTCAAACGGAAGGTGGAGGGGCACAAGGTCTCTAACATCCACCAGATCTGTGATGTCATCATGGAGGAGTGGAAGAGGACTCCAGTGGCAACCTGTGAAGCTCTGGTGAACTTCATGCCCAAGTTTAAATAGCAGAACTTTAACAACTATAAATGCCTGCACTGAAATACCTTACAATGCAGACAGGTAGTTGAATCCTGCAATCAAATTGAATCTAATCTAATAACAAATCTAATAAAACATGTCATAGAAAAGTGCTGTAACCAGTGTAAAAATTATTTTTCACTGTTTAACATGGGCATCTTGGCATCATTCTTATTAGAATGAGAGAAAATGAGACAACCCTTTAGGAGTTAAAACTATAGTTAACGTTGTAGGCTTCACAGGAGCATGTAAACTCTGCGTGCTCCTTGATCTTGTGAACAAACCACTGAAGCACATACCGAAGCACAGTCACATCGCCCCATCGTTCTATGTCTCGCTCCTCAAACCAATGATACCAGAGCCCTTGGCCACGTCAGTGCCGGAGGACCACCCACCGGAACCACTAGAGATCGAAGGCCGCCCAGCCTACCGTGTCCACGACACCTTGAACTCCAGACGTAGGAGAGGAAAGCTCGAATATCTGGTAGACTGGGAGAGGTATGGCCCAGAAGAACAATACTGGATCCCAGCCCAGGACATTCTGGCCACAAATCTGCGCAGAGACTTCCATGCGGCTCATCCAGAGAGGCCGGGAGTGAGCCGTTTGGGAGGGGGGCTCTGTTAGGCCACGGTGAACACATGGCCACAATACTCAGCTTGCAGCGCCACCTACAAACATGGCAGACAAGGACTACACTTCCTGGCCATATTGAGTACGAACACCTGTGCGGCATCATAAGTTATAAAAGGCCTCGTTAACCTTCACGCCTCGCGAAGTAAACGCTCAGCAGCCTCGTCTCTGTCGTGTACCAAGCCTTAGTAATCACATCTGCTAACCTGTTCTCGAAATTCGCCTCTTTATCGACTTTGACTCTGTCTAAGCCTCGGATTACCTGTTTGCCCGATCGACTAACCAAGTTTCCGTTTGTACTTCGTCTTTCATCTGTCCCACGCCTTCTGAATAGTTTGTCCGCACTTGTCTCCGCCCAGGTATTGTAACAAATATTGGCACCGTTGGTAAATAAGAGCAAAGAAGGTTGTGAAAATTTGCCTTTATTTTTTAACCTTTTGTTAAAAAAAAATCACAAAAATGTTCTGCTCTCAAGGATATCAAAAAATTGCAAACAGAACACATGTTTATTAAAAAAAATATATATATATATTTGTTAAGTATAGACAATGCATGTTATTTTAAGTGCAACAATGATTGGCACTACTATGAATTCATCTGAGAAAAATATATTTGAAGTATATTCCCATTGATATTTTATTTTTTTTAGTACACTTGGGTGACAAGGAATAGTAAATTGATCAACCATGTCTTCCTGTTAAATATAGGTATAAATATGAGGTAACACAGTCATTCAAAATAATGGTTAAGACCAATGAATATAGCTGTGATGTGCAGCAAAAGGTTCTTGAGCTTCACACAATGAGAAGTGGCTATAAGAATATAGCAAAACCATTGAAAATGCCCATTTCCACCATACATCCACCCATTTTCTGTACCACTGGGTGGCGGGAAACCTCTAGCCTTTCCCAGGCGCATGGGGCACAAGACAGGGGACACCCTGAATGGGGTGTCCATCGCAGGGCACAATCACACACACATTCACACCCTATGGACACTTTTGGACATGCCAATCATGCATGTCTTTGGACTGTGGGAGGAAACTAGAGTACCCGGAGAAAAACCCCCAAAGCACGGCGAGAACATGCAAACTCTGTACACTCAGGGCTACTGTGGGAATCGAACCCTCAACCCTGGAGGTGTGAGGCAAACACGCTAACCACTAAGACACTGTTACACCCATTTCCACCATGAGGGCAATAATTAAGAAGTTCCAGTCAACTGTAAATGTTATGAATCAACCTGGAATTGGACATGTGTCTGTATTGTCTCAAGACACTCTGAAGAGGATGGTTCAAGTGGCCAAAAAATCTCAAAGGATCACATCTGGAGAATTACAGAAGTTAGTTGTGCCTTGTGGTTAGAAAGTCTCCAAAACTACAATCCAAAATCAAATAAAACACAAAAAATTGTTTGGAAGGGTTTTAAGAAAAAAAGCCTCTACTTTACTCTCATCCAAATACAAGCTCACACATCTTCCGTTTGTCAGACCCTACCGGAACTTCAAATGGGATCAGGTTCTATACAAATTTGTTGAATAAGGGCCAATGTTTCCTTTATACTGCATAATCATTATAACAGATAATTGTGTAATACTTTTTCTCACTAGAACTGTGATTCAAACTTTGATGACTAGATATTTTCACAGGTCAATATTTGTAAGAGCACAGTTTCCCAAACCTAGTCCAGGAGAACACTCTGTACTGCATATTGTAGTGTTTTCTTGGGGTGTATTTCTTGATAATACTGGATTGTAGTGAATATTGAATTTCTAAACGAAAGACATATGTTACGTATAAGCCATATTTGTAAGTGTTTCCCAAAAGCCTTCCTTATCAGAAATTTACCAAACATGATGCTAGTTCTTAATTGACTCTTTCCCAGCCAAGTGTAAATTTAATAGATGTTTTAGTGATTTAAACTGCAAAAATAGACATTGATAGACAGTATTATAAATGGTGGATGATGGCATAAGTGTTATAATTTAACAATAGAAATAATACAAACAGAAATTACATTCTTTGGAAGAGACAGAATATGTTATTATTAAACTCTAAATGGCATGTGGGCATGCTTGCAATGCAAGTTGATCTTAGAAGTACAATATGAAAGGTGTATAAATGTGATCAGGGCGGTTGCCCAGAAGAGCAAGGAACCTTTCTGGGATATGAGACTGCTCTCTTCCTGGAATACAAGTGTACTCTGTTTCTGGGAAATGAGACTGCACTCTTCCTGGGATATGAGAGTGCTCTCTGTCTGGGAGTTGAAGGCTAAATGCTAAATCTACCTCACAAGGCACTATTGGAGTGCAGCTGAGAAACAGCAAATGCCAATAACAAACATGGCTGCCATTACCTGTGGAACTAGCATGGGATCTACAGTGAATTATAATGTGAGTATGTCATAATTTGCACTAAATATGTGACTGGATACAGTTATCAAGTAAATATTATTGAACTATCTATATAACTATCTACATAAAGACACACATAGCAGTATAACAGTTTATTAATTTGTATTTAATATTATTGTGGCTTATTAATGTCATTAGAGAAAGACTGGAGAAAAGAACTTTGATCATAATAGAAAAGAAACAAACATATTTTAAACAGAATTGAACTAAAAAACATAATGTTATGTTGCAGTTTTGTTAAAAATGTTAAATTCTGTTTAGTGTTGGAATGTGACAAAGTAAAATCAAAGTGTCACAGTAACAGGAAACCCTTAATTGATGTTTATTACAATTTTGTTCTTTGTTACCTTACAGTCTAGTTACAGTAGGGGTATAACATTAAGTCTGGGGGAAATGTTGTGTTCTCTCAATGGACTGTAAATTGGGGGATATCCTCTAGGGGGAGATGTTCACCAGATGTCCAGATAGGCCGAGTGTCTCCTCACTGCAGCCTGTAGCACAATAACATATTGGATTACATCCACTACATACTGGATGCATAACCCCAACCATAACCCTAACCATAATGCTAGTTTTACTTCTTTAAAGGCTTTAAACAAGTAGGCTGTAGTAGATGAGTTTTTCCTGCCATTTAATGTGCCCGACAACCTCCCATTTAACCACTTGTTAGCAAATGCTTTTTTCAAGACACATAAAAGCTTAACAAAATTACTGTATTTTACATCATAGAATAAAACATGAAAATATCTTAAGTTTGTGTTAACCACAGGCCTAATTTAACCAAAATCGGCATCTTTTTCGTGTATAAGGGAAATTACATAATATCATATTTAACACTGATTGATCAATTCAGTTTCCATCAAGAACCTCTTTCCACCAATAAGAGAAACCTTTCGACACACCCATATCTTTTGACATGCCCACTACCATCTGCAGTGACCATACTTTGAGAGAGAGAATGTTTAAATAAAGAGATATGTATGTGTTCAAATAGGTGTGGTTTTGCCTTATCAAGTTGCTCTCCACAACACATGTCCATCAAGAAACACGTCAGTGTCACTGTCCCCTAACTATCAGCTCAGTGGTGTTCCTGAAATGTTATCACTCACCTTCTAATCAGGATGTAAAGCTAGTGGTAGAAATCAGGTGATGCACAAGGAGTTGATCATTTACATACTTACATTCAAACTGATTTATCCTTCAGTACACATTTACTAAAAAGTAGGATTTAAATGATCAAAGTCTACCATTGTGAGTTCTTTAAAGGATAAAGAGGAAGCAAGCAAACAATAACTTCATATAACATTAGTCGAACCCATGTTGTAAAAAAATGAAACAAAATTAAGTAATATAGCATAGATTCAATGCCTTACAAGTATGTAAGATCGAAATGAAATCCAAAAGTGTAAAAACATAATTCACTGACCACTTTATTAGGAACACATGTACACCTGCTCATTCAAGCAATTATTCATTCAGCCAATCATGTGAAAGCAGTGAAATACGTGGCAGTGGTGGCTTGGCAGTTAAGGCTCTGGGTTATTGATCAGAAGGGCGGGGGGTTCAAGCCCCAGCACTTCCAAGGTGCCACTTTTGGGCCCTTGAGCAAGGCCCTTAACTCTCTCTGCTCCAGGGGCTTACCCCAGGCTGACAGGCCAGTGTATGTGAAGAAAGCAATTTCACTGTGCTCTACTGTATATGTGACCAATAAAGACTCATTATCATATGCAACAAATCATGCGTATGCAGATCTCAATTTTCAGATAATTTTAATAAAACCTCAGAATGGAGAAAAGCTAATCTTCAGTTTCTCCTAATTAGAAAAGAAAACTGAAGTTGTACTAGGCCTGGCAAAGGCCTGGATTATCATAATCGTAAGATAGCCTATGTCTGTTAGTTTGTCTAATTAATTTTGAGACTGTGAAAATGGAAGCTTAAAAGTGGCTGTACAGTTTATTTCATTAAAATGCAAATCAATTTATAACATTTTTGACGTGCGTTTTTCTGGATTTTTTTGTTGTTATTCTGTCTCTCACTGTTCAAATAAATCTACCATTAAAGTTATAGACGGATCATTTCTTTGTCAGTGGGCAAACGTACAAAATCAGCAGGGGATCAAATACTTTTTTTCCCTCACTGTAATTCCTAAACAGTTAATGCAATATTTTTGTTAAACCTCTTGAATTGAAGCTGAAAGTCTACACATTCATTTCACATCCATTGTGGTGGCATACAGAGGCAAAATTAATAACACCTGACTTATTTAATATTGTGTTTAATATTGTTTGTCTCCAACATGGTGGCATTAAATGAAACGGGCTCAGGTTCTCTTGTAATGGGGGTGTTTATGATAATGTAAAACTTCATGTGCTCACCTCAACTGTAAGTCACTCTGCATAAATTAAACATGCAATCCAAATAAAACACAGTGTTTACCACACACAGTGTTTACTAAGTGAATACCACTGCAACCTTCATTCAATCCAGCAAACCTCACACACACAAACCATGCATCATGCCCCTTTAAGGCCTAATGGCTCAATGGCAACCTTGATAGCTTCCAAAACCAGCAGCTGTTTTTCCCTTCACGTTTATCCTATGCAATAAACTAATTCATTTATTTATTTTTTTACTTGCTACAATGTTTTATCATGTATTGTACCTCTGATGGACCAAAGCCTCTAATATAAAGACACCACTGATTCAGAATTTATTTCTATTAATAATTAGTTATTACATCAGTTTCCTGCTTACAGTTTGAGTTTCTTAAAATGGTCTCATGACAGGTTCCCCATGTGAGTCTGAATGTAAAACCAGAATGCAGCAGAAACTCGACAATGTATCTGTAACTTTGGTGACACTTTCATGTGATGCTGTGGGGTGGAGCTTCATGAAGTTTTATGATGGTAACACATTAGAGTACAGAAAGGTCTCAGAATATTTTCATTCAGCTAAGATCATCATGTTCACTGTAATATTTCTGTGTCTCTGGCTTTTACTAGGTGAGTCAACATTAATGTTTTATTTCAGAAATATTAAGTGTTGAATTAGTGATTAATTTATCTGTGTGGTTTTAAGAAAGTAATGCCAAATGTAATTCTGGTTTGATTATTTCATGATTTTTAAAACATGTCTTCTCTTCCCTATGACAGGTGACTCCATGGCAGATTCAATAGAGACACTTTTCATTCATAAAGTTCTAGATGAAGGTGATAATGTTACCCTGTCCTGCAGATACAACAGTAGTTATACAAGAAACAACTTGCACTGGTACAGGCAATATCCAAAATCTACACCTGAGTTCCTTCTTTATATTTCTCAAAGTGGAGATCTAAGTTCTAACATTCCCCCAAGAATGTCTGCTGAAGTTAATGGAGATAAAATGCATCTGCTCATCTCCTTTGCTGCTGTATCAGACTCTGCACTATATTACTGTGCTCTGGCACCCACAGTGACAGGAAATCCAACTGCACTGTACAAAAACTTTGACACACTTTTGATATATTTACAGTAGTCTTGCTGATTGTTTTGAGAAATTTACAGAACTTTTTTGGAGGGATTCTCTCTCTCTCTCTATCATGGGTTATAAAGAGTTTTGTTGGCACATATTGGATTACTAGTATTACTAGGAGACAGTTCACTGGGAGTGAGGCAGGACTGTTATGAAACCAGAAAACCCACTCAAATATTGGGAGAACATGCAACCCTCTGCACAGACAGTAACCTGAGCTCAAAATTGAACAGGGGACTGCTGTGAAGCAGCAATGCTAGCTGCTGCCTCCACCTCACAGCTCATTGGCCCTGAAACATGGAAATTAAATGACATTTTGTATTTGTTGTTTGTGGATATTTGTTTTTACGCAGGAAATAATAATACTAAAAATAATAATAATAATAATAATAATAATTATATATATATATATATATATATATATATATATATATATATATATATATATATATATATATATATATGGCCATTTTTAAGAGTAGCTTGACTTTTAATCCTTGTCCTTAATCAGCAGATGTATTTCTTTTCGAATTCCAATCTGGTCTTCCAGTTCTTACTGCCGATGAATGGTCTCCATCTTGTGGTATGGTCTCTATATATTTATGCTCTCAAAGAATTCTTTGAATGGTGGATTGTGATACCATCACCCCTGCCCTATGAAGGTTGTTGCTGATGTAACTGAGTGCTGTTTTGAGGTTTTTCTTCACAGCTTTCACAATATTTATGTCACCAGATGCTCTTGTATTCATAGCCAAAACCCAGGGCTCAAACCAAAAATAGACATTCAGAGCTATTAATTGTTCAAACGATCAATATAAGAGGGTACACCTGGGCAACAAGAAACACCTGTCAGTCATATGTTCCAGTAATTTTGATCACTTGAAAAATGGGTGGGTTCAAACAAAAGGTGCTATGCTCTAAGTTGTTTAACACATCTAGATGTACATATCAGGACATGAAAGCTGAAATTCTGATTCATATCTTTTTTTATCTAAAACCAATTGTCTTTGGTGCATAGCAAAAACAAAAGTATTGGCCTTGCTGTTCCTATACTTTCAGAGGGGACTGTATGTAGGTATATAAAGACAGTTATGGAAAATCAAAACCATGTGGAATCATTTTACAACCTCACCTGCACCTGTTCACCTGTTGATTTAGTAGTCAAATGTGTCAGATTAGCCTGGTCACATATAATGAAAGTTTCATGTATTCATAATAGTGAGCCAAGATTCCACGATCCCTGAAAAATGATTTAAAAACCACCAAAACTGTCAGAGGCTTATATTTTTGTATCGATTTTCTATTTTTTATTTTGAGCCACAACACAGGAAAAAATACCAAAAGATATGTTTAAGAGGGGACGTCGGATGCAGTGGGTTGCAACAGTGGAATTGTTATACTCAGTTCACTCTCACTGATACTGTGAAGTGATGAAGTTGCTAAAACAGCAGCACTTCCTGGGTTTGGCCCTCTAGAGATGTGTTCCCTCATGTGTACAGTTCAGCCCATACAGCATTATTATACAGAATCCTCACAGAGCTGTGTTCAGAAATGGCTCAATTATACAACTTAGTGTAGATAGTGAGATACACATCACTGATTCTCACTGTAGCAACAGGTAATTGTATTAAATCAGTTATTTTTATTGCTAAATGAATTCATTCATACCAATGTTTAAGCATTAATGGATTTTTTTTTTTAAAGAAATACTCCATAGAATTATTTATTTATGTTCTTTACAACAGGAAGTTTTGCAGATAAAATTGGGCTGACAGATGAAGATGACAACATTACTGGGAAGGAAACACACACTGTTACTCTGAAATGTTAATATGAGTCAAAGAGCAATAACATATGGCTTTACTGTTACAAACAATATGCTAACAGCGCACCACAGTTTTTACTCATTAAAGGTGGAAGGCGATAGTTAGAGGCAAAAACAACCTCAGACTCTACTCAATTTATCATCAGCGATTTAAAGCTTACATCCAGTGCTCCAGCCAGTGGCATAAGTCAGCGCAGCTGCTGGTCGGCTTGGGTGGCGACAGTAGAGATAATGCTGTGTTGAAGCAGGCAATCTCTAATTGGGTAGTGGAAGCGCATGGTCTCGTAACGCCTCTGGGCATAGGCCTGCCATGATCAGGTGACGTGGCAATTAAGCGTGTCGTGTGATATAACTATGACACCTGTGAATCGTGCCAACAGCCTCTATTATCTGAAGCCAAGATGCAATTCACAGGCCTGCCTTGGTATGACAAAGCTATGCAAAGTCTCGTTCCTTTTAAAGGGAACATTGTTACATGCGTAACCAGGACATTCCATTTTAAAGGGAACTTCGACGCTGCATTTAGCATAAGACTATGGGAACGAAAAATACCCACTCCGTCATACTGAGGGTACCACCTGTTCAAAAAGACCTAAGCCCGAGGGTCACTGCAAGACACTCGAGCCCGGGGTGGAATGAACATCCAGGCTGTAATAATGAATGAATGAATGTGTGTGGTGTAGACCACCCTGCAGCAGCACACATATCCAGCAAAGATACCCCTTTGGGCAAAGTCTTTGCGGAGACCATCGCCCTAGTGGAATGAGCCCTTATGCCCAGAGGCATAGCAAGACCGCACGCCTCATAAGCAATCGAGATTGCTTCCACTATCCAATTATAGATGCCATGCTTTAACACAGCATCATCTCTACTGTTGCCCCAAAGCAAACCATTGGCTGCTCCAACTTACGCCACTGGCCGGAGAGGTGGACGTAAGTACAGAGAGTCGTTACGGGACAAAGCAGGTGAATTCTCTTTTGTTCCGGTGTGGGGAATAGAGGAGGGGAGAAAGCCTGAAACACCACCTTAGGAATATAATCTGGCATAGGATACAGGAAGGCCTTGGCTATTCCTGGGGCAAAGTCAAGGCAGGAAGGGGCAACAGAGAGAGCTTGTAGATCTCCAACTTGCGTGAGAGATGTCAGGGCCAGCAGAAGAACTACCTTTAGAGTCAGAAGGATCTGACTCTTAGGGCTCAAATGGGGCACCTGACAGACCTTCCACAGAAAGGTCCCAAGAAGGTATGTGCAGCCTGCAGATGGGCCTCAGCCACCTGACACCACGCATGAACCTCGAAGTTAGAGGATGTTTCCCCACAGAGGGTTAATCACCAGGGGCATGGCTGGCTGAAATGGCAGCGATGTAAACCCTGATTGTAGAAGGAGCCCACCCTGTTGAGAAATGTTCTTGTAAGAACTCCAGGACTGTAGCTATTGCGCAGTTCACTGGGTCTACAGTGGATCCCAGCAGATGGGAATCTCCCAAGGAGTGCCATCTCACAAGGATATTATCTCTCAGAACCATATTTGAGCTGAACAATAAGGTGCTACTAGCAGCAAACATAGACTGTCTTGGCGAACTCTCGCTAGAACTTGTGGGAGCAGAGCTATGGGGGGAAAAGCGTACAGATGTGACCTTGGCCACATGAGCACCATGGCGTCCAGCCCTAGTTGTGCGGGAGGAGTGAGGGCGAACCACAGCAGGCCAGGTGTTGTCTCCTCGGAGGCAAAAAAATGCAATCCTGCTTGGCCAAACCTCGCCATATGGACTCCACCACTTGTGGATGGAGCCACCCTGCTCCAGATGAGGGCCGCACTGGAGACCATGAGCTGGACAGCTGTCTAAGACCGTGTTGCAGCCCGTGAGGGAGGTGTCGGTCATTACCATCTTGCGTTAAGGAGACACCCCTAGAGTGTGACCCAAGGCTAGAAACTGGGGACACTCAAATTCTCAGAGCATGTAGGCATCGCCACGTGACACTGATTATTCTCCGAGGATTCGTCCTTGGATGAAACCCCTAACTTCTCAGCCACCACTGAACTGTGTCCTTTGAAATAGGCCCATAAGCACCAATAGTCTCCCAAGATCCAGCTTTATCTTGCTCAGTGTTGATAGGATTGACCTGCATGTTGGGGATCGTAGTAGAATCCTTGTAGAAAAGTTGTCCACTGCATTGGGGAAAGCATACTTTTCTGAGATTCAACTCTGCCCCAAGCTCTTCATGTTGGGCGAGAACAACATTTCAATGTTGAACCGCCAGTTCCCTGGATCGTGCTAGAATTAACCAGTCATCCAGGTAGTTTAGTACATGGATTCCCTGGAGTCACAATGGAGCCAGAGTAACATCCATGCACTTTGAGAGGCGATAAAGCTAGCGATATATCTATGTGGAAATATGCACCTTTTAGATCTATCATCACAAACCAGTCCTCAAACTGAATCTGTGGAACGATAAGTTAGTACAGTTCAGATGACGAAGATCTAAAATTGGCCGCATACTCCTATTTTTTGTGGACCAGGAAATAACGGCTGTAAAATCTTCCCTCCCTCAGGGAACAAGGTACTTGTTCTATGGCCCCTTTGTCCAAGAGGGATCTTTCTTCCTGCGCTAACGTCGGGCTCTGGTCTGTGCTGACTACTATGGTGAGCACACCTCTGAACCGGGGGGTTGAGCTATTAACTGGACCCGGTAACCCTTGTCTATGGTAGACAGAACCGATGGAGACACATTTGGCAGTAGTTTCCTCAATGCCAGATGGTCTTTTATTGACGTTAACTATTCCACATTCTATGATCATTCTCAGATCAGGCCTAGTAGCAGACTGCGACCATTGCCGCCCGGTTCCCCTGGCTGTCTCTGGGGGTTGGCAGGCTGCCATAATCGCCTTCTGGGTCTCCCTCACACTAGTGCTGGGTGAGCTCGAGACAACAGGGAAGGAACTGGCTTTTTTTGAATGCCGCCATATGTCGGGCTCACTGAGCAGGTCTGCTTGGTAGGCCTGCAACACTGTCATTGTCTGCATGGCAAGACTACTACTTCATAGGCTTGCCCACCAATGCCACGGCGGCCTTATGCGGTGCTTTGGATGCAAAGCCGGCCCCTCAATTACCTGCCGTCAATGGAGAGAGATAGCTCGCAAGCACCTCTTCCACCTTCAGCATAGCTAAATAGTCATGCCGTTCATTCCCCACAATGGCTGAATAATCCAACATTGTGGGGTTATAAATATGGCTTATGCATGGTTTTCCCCCAGAAGCCTGATATTTTGTCATGCACTTCTGGAAGACAGGGGAGTTTCTGCAGTGTGAGGGATTTACATTCACTGGGGAGAAAAAGGCTCATCCAGCCTTAGTAATCACTTCAGACAGCTCTTTATATGCTGCTCTCAGTTTTTAGCACATCCTTCTGGCTCCTCGAAGTCAGAGAGAAATTATTGCTGCTATTTCTGTGTGTGTGTTTTTTTGTTTTTTTCTTCCCCTTTTGGCTTTTCATAGCGGAAGAAGGAGTCGCGACGCGAGCTCCAAAATCCAGCGGAGAGCCGAACCCAGAAGACAGAGCAAGAGATAGAGCAGCGCTCGTCTCTGGCTCCTCTTCCGGATCTATAAGAGATCCCCCGAACCTGAGACGGATAGCTGCCTCGGCAGCGGCTGGCCCAGATCCGCGAGGCTCTGAAACCCAACTTGCTTCGGCTTCCGGGAAGAGCGCGAGTCGCGAGCCGAGCTGCTTAATGTAGGCATTACCATGCGCAGCCTGCGAGGCTGCCATCACATGTTACACAACTAGACACACCCAGAAAGTGTGCACTAGTCCTGTGATGAAACGGGAGCAAGCGGTAACACACTTCCTGAATTCTTTCTCGCTCATTACTTCCCTCTCTTTTCTTTTCTTTTTCTCTAAAAAGAGATTTTGAGAAAATACCGAGTAGAAATGAAGCGTTTTTCTGTCACACAAACAACAGACATGCAGTCTCTCTGAAGATAATAATTTTGGCGGCATGGTTCACAGGTGCCATATGAGTGTGTGTGTGTGTGTGTGTGTGTGTGTGTGTGTATATATATATATATATATATATATATATGCTTAATTGCCACATCACCTGATCATAGCAGGCCTATAAGTAGAGGCATGATTTTACACACGCTTCATATACCGGTCACGTGCACAAGGCGCTCCCATACTGTTATGCTAAATGCAACGTCGAAGTTCCCTTTGAAAGGGAACTCATTGTTTCCATGGTGTTCAAGGGTTTTAACTCTTCTGCGCAGGGCAGAACCCAAAAGGTTTTGCTCCAATCAGCATGATGTTAGGGCGGGGTATAGCTATGTTCTCCACCCATGATTTTACTCAGCATGGAGAACACGGAGCATAAAACGAATGGAAGAGTTGGATTTTAATTCTATCTGGCTAGTCCTGCCCTCTATCACGTTTCATGACGTAACGGAGATAAGGTAGGATGCAATCGCAGGTTAAAAAGTTTTATTGTAGCGACACAGGCAGGTAAATCCAAACAGTAATCCAAAACATAATCCAGAAACATGCAAAGTTCAGGCGATCGGCAAACAGGCATAAAGGGGCGAGGCAGGAATCAAGGTCGCGGTCAAGCAAATACAGGGTCGAGAAACAAAACAAGAAACATGAACAATAGCGCGGGACTGGTAGCAGAGAAACCAGTATGACTTAAACAGACAAATCTAAACATGACATGGACTATGACTATGAACTGGGAGCGGAGAAACCAGCGTGAATTAAACAAATGAATCGAAACATGAGACTATGACTATCTATATTTACTCCAATATTCCGCGCGGTATATATACACAAACATAATCAGCGTTGTAATGGCTGTCGGCTGAGGGCAATTCAGACACACGTGAAACAATAACCAATGACAGAATGGGGGGGGACATAACAGAAACAGAAACAAATGCACGTGATTGTCAACAAGGGAAAAGCAGGTGCGCACCTGCTCGTGCACGCGCGAGCTTCTTTATATTATGGTTTGAGTGGTTAAGGGCTGTTTAAATGGAATGTCTTATGTTCTCTTGTTATCATCTCTGCTGCCTGGTTCGATCCTACATACCCCCCTTTTGGTCTGTGATGTTGGAGGAAAAACATCGGCGAGCACTGGAAAACAACAAGCACAGCAGGCACAACATACAAACAAGACAACATCTCCATCACTGGCTAAACACTGGTGCAGGAATGGTGGTGTCTATCACATACCTTTATGACATGTTGATTCTATGATTATGCTTTTGTCTCTCTTTTTTCTAGGTCGTTTGGCATAAAAGAAAAGAGAAAAGAAAGAGAATGGAATAACAATGGCAGTGATCACAAAAGAGAGGAAGGAACAGAAAGAAGAGACAAAAATTGGATTATGAGCGGTGTTGTTTCCATATACTGGTGTGCGTGTACTTCTCTACACTAGTGTAAATTGGTTTAAGTGTAGGAATATTTAACTGGTGTGATGGTTCTACAGTTGGCCTGAAAAACGACTAACATTAGCTACTATCACTTAAAGTCAATACTTACATCAGCTAGACCAATTTGTGGATGAAGAAATACCTACACAGCAAGATCTACCCCGAAATCCCAACAGTGAGACGTCCCAAAGCGATCTGATCTCCACTCAGTTGGGGCTTCTCTTTTATACAGTTTGCTATCCCTTGTGTACCCCTCTAGCTCACTCTTTTCCAATCCTAATGTGTGCGTTTTTAGGTATTTTCTGTGGCCCATTATCTTTTGAATTTTCTTATTTTCGAGGCCCATCATTATTGCTTTTCTTATTTTTGATTCCCTCATTTCTGACTGGTTGTGGTTACTTTTTTTAATTTTTATTTAGAAAAACCACTGCAGCCTTTTAGGGCATTATTGATTTGATTGTTAGTGAGTGTGGACCTTAATCATCTCCTTAATCTTTCTATGCCTTTTTTTTTACTATGATTAAGTGTATAAACTCTGTTTATTTCTTTTAATCATCTCTACCTCATCTGTCTAGCGTATTTACATATCGAGTGTATGTGTTACAAAGTTAGTGAGTGTTAGTGTTAGAGGTTAGTGTTAACCTGTTTACCCATTTTTCCTTAATAAACCCTTATTTTCCCACAGTTGTCTTCCTCGTGTTTTATTTTTGTCATCATTTTCATCCAACAGTCCCCTCTATGAGGCTTTCCAAGCCTCGCCTCTTTAATTTAGCAGGTATCTGTGAATAAACTGATTCTGGCAGACACTTATTACTGGGTATTCCTCAAAACATTTTGGCTTGTCCGCCAGGGCTACTTCTACAATACAGCAATTGGGGTGATTCCTAAGGAGTGTTTGGCAGGCTGGTGAGAGATAGAGCCCATGGATACCCTGCTAGGCCATTCGAAGAAGATGAGTAACTGGAACAATGAGCTGTGCCTCCTTTGGGCAGGTGCCACATAAAAGAATCTGCTCATGTTCTTACAAAAATTAGTAAGTCTGGCAACAGGCCGGCGCACAAAAGGGAAAGGGCGCTCCTCCCATGACTGCCGGAATACTAATGTTTTGGACAGCGGAGAGCGCGTCGCTGCGGAGCGGCCAACACACACACAGCTGTGTGCGAACAGCGTGGCCGCTCTCCATCATCCAGCATCCGACGGGAGAATATAAAAGGGCCATTCTTTGCTAGCAAAGGGAGAGAGTGCCACAGCACACCGGCACCCAAACACTCCACCCCACTGCACCTACTTTGCACCCCACACCCTCACAGAAATTAAATAAACTCTGCCAGTTTGCCCCAGTAAATGGCCTCTTGTGTGTCTGTGCTCAGCCCACCGCTGTCTAGGCTCGCTACATAAGGTTAAGGTTCTTAATTTTTTTTGTGAGATTAAATACTGATTATGTGGTGTTACATTCATATACATATGCCTTATTGGTTCAAAGTTTTACCTTTCTTGTCCCTATTTTTCTTGACTAAGCTTCCCTACCTTCCGTCTTGTCTTCTTCAGGACTCAAGGTTTCCGACTTTCGCTATCCTTGCTTTTCCCAAACTATTTCAACCTAAGCATCCAAGGGTGGGTGACAAAACCTCTTTAAGGAAAAATTCCCAAGCTGCCAGCACTTTCATGCTCAACAGTGTTTTTAGTCTTTTCTGCACCTAGTTGCCTGTCAACATTCACACACCTCACATGTATTACAACTATTTGTCACATGTCAATGTCCACTTTCTCTGTTTGAAGTTTCCCTTAGCAGTGGTTGTGGCAGTGTCTTCCTTGTGCTGGTTGTCTTCGGCCCAGACACTTAACGTATTGTAGAGGACCACCCTTGCGGAGAGATTAGGCTAGCACTTACACCCAAGAAGGCAACCCAATAAGAGCCAGGGGGTGTAAACTTATGAACAGGATGAAATTTACTGATGTAAATTGTTATTTTGTCTTCTGGGAGACATGTAAGTATATTATTGAGCTTCTGAAGGGCAGTACTAAATGAAAAAAATAAGGTCTTTAAACAAACTAATAACAAATTACACAGATCAACCTGTTCGAAGGTCAACCCCGTCAAACCCAATCCCCCTATTTTTTAATAATTCTGCATGAGTCCCTCAGTTGTCCTCACTGTGAAAAGATTGATCTCAACATCATATAGCCCGTGTTGGAAAGGACTCATACATACAGAAGATGCTGGAAAAGTAAAGAATGCAGGACCTGGAGGATTTTTCTGAAGAACAGTGGGCAGTTTAACTGCTCAGGACAAACAAGGGACTCATAAACAACTATCACAAAACATAAAAACATTCATGGATCATCCAGGTAACAACACACAGTATTAAGAATCAAGCGTATGTAAACTTTTGAATAGGGTAATTTTTATAAACTCAGCTACCATCTTGAGGACTATATGCAAACATCTGACCTGCATGAAGTTGGCCCCCCAGTCATAGACACCAGCTTTTCAAGGGGCACGTTTTTTTCCATGCAGTTGTGGTTTGCGCTTCCTTCACTGTGGCGCCATCGGGGAACGGCTTCTTGTGTTTTGTCAAGATACGCGCCACTTTAAATGATGCCTCTGTTACAGCATTTCCTCTCTTTATCAGTTTGGTGAATAAAGATTGTTGTTTTTGTAATGTTGCTTTCAGCTGCTTCACTTTTTCAGTGCGTAGCCCGCTATCCACATGAAAGTCCCATGCAAAGTTACCATGAACTTGAGTGAAATGGCGATCAACATTGCATCTTTTACTGCTGGCAGAACTGCTGGCACCGCAAATTAGGCACGCACATCTTCCGCTTACATTGGTGAAGAAAAAATCACTCTCCCATTCCTCATGGAAATAGTATGTTTTCTTCCTCACTCTTTCTTCTTTACTCATCCTGAAGCAAACAAAAGTTTCTAGCTAATACTATAATATAATATGAGCATGATGACGTGCTTGATTGAAACTTTGGCATGATGACCGATGTGGCAAATAATACTACATTTTCAGTGGAGGGGGTGGGGTAGGAAGTGGTATAGCCCACTTTAATTGGATGAAATGGGAAAGGGTCACCAGAATGTCTTTGAGAGCTACCTAGAATCAGGCCACGAGCTACTGGTCGCTTGCGAGCAATGTGTTGGAGACCCTGCACTGCACCATCTCTCACCTGGAGAGATCTCTGCTGAAGTGCACCTGTTCCTCAAATCCCTCTTTTTCATGAAGATAACCCTGAGAGCTGTCTATCATTTAATGAAGACTGGGAAATCAAACCTAGATTTGTGTCCAAGGCTTAATTGTGTTTTCATTACATTGTGAATTTCAAGCGTTGCCCATGTTATTGCATTTGTGGTGAATGGAGGAGGTTATTATCAATATTAGACTGTGGTTTAAAGCTGCTCCTAGTAGATGGATTTGTGACTTTAAATTGCCCTTAGAGTATGCAAATGGATGTGTGTGTGTGTGTGTGTGTGTGTGTGTGTGTGTGTGTGTGTGTGTGTGTGTGTGTGTGTGTGAGAGAGAGAGAGAGAGAGACAGAGAGAGAGAAATTGTATATTTTTGCAAATACTATTTATTATATTATTATTATATTATCATATTATTATTAAACTATATATTAAAATATTATTTTGACAGCTCACATCACTTTTCATCTTTTTGCAATGAATAACCTGTAAGTTAGTGTAAATATTTACTAGTGCGTTTTTCTCCTTGGTGAACACTAGATGGTGCAGTTAGTTATCTTATTATGGGCAAATTACTAGAACAGTGGTCATCAACCCTATTCCTTGAGATCTACCTTCCTTCAGGTTTCATATCCAACCAAAATCTAACACCCATTTCAGTTGATCAAGAAAAGAAAAGAAAGCAGTTATCATTAACAGCATTTAACAAACAATGATAGTGAGAAAATGGAGCAAAGTACTAAAATGTCAGGAGTCCAAGAGAGCAAGCAGCAGCAGATCACTGATGAAGCAGTTTGGTGACCTTTCCCATGACTAGCCATGATAATGCTAGCCTGAATGTGGAACGTTTTTAGACGTGCATATGAGGCTAAACGTGTGCATGGCTTCGAAAGTGATATTGACTGCCCACAATTAAATAAAGTTAACAGCCCATGTACAGTCATTCAGACTTTTAGGGAATAGAGGAACTCAAATATACAAAAAGTTCCAGAAGGACTGAGGCAATTGTTGGCTACTGTGAATTCTATATTGATCTTAAGTGGAGTGTGAGTAGGGTTTCTCCAAGATGAATCTCATTTGTAGCTTGCAGTATGCATCCCTTCTGATCCTCATCATCTCATCTTTAACTTACAAAGTTAAATACTGAGACATTTGTGTGCTCATGGATACGTAAAGGGGCACACGGAAAAGTAGGAGGACATACACATGACAGCTTTGTGGAATATTTTGTGTTAGGTAAGACACTTTTTCTTGATTATGTTGTGCTGTTAATGTTAGTTTATTGGAAGTGGGCCTACTGTATGAAACGGTGCTTTGTTTTTGAAGTGCTTTGGACAAATGTGTTTTGTAGCTAACTGAGGTGACAGCACATGAGTTGATAGAATGTGCAAACCATAAATGTTTCCCTTTGTACCGAGAATACTCACTGCTATAAACTCATTACGTCGCTAGGCCTACCTATAAGCATTGAATATCGTTGACTACATAAGGTGCTAGAAGCACTTTTACGTGTCTGTAAGTTCGGGGACTGGGACCTTTCGTGTACATCCCGACTTGCTGGATCACTACCCTCTTATTGTTCTGGGACCTGCAGATTTACAAATTAAGCTCTCTGATTAAAATGATAGTTTTTACATAATTGCATTTATTTCCTGCTTTTCAGTTAGTGTTTGCTTATATGTGCTCTGCATAGGTTCTCCATGTGAAGCTGAATGTAAACAGGATGCTTCAGAATCAATAATCTGACTGTAACATTAGTGACACTGTCATTTGATGCTGTGGGTGGAGCTTCATGAAGCTTTATGAGGTTAACATATCAGAGTACAGAAAGATCTTATAATATTTTCTTACTGCTAAGACCATTCACCATGTTCACTGTTATATTCACGTGTCTTTGGCTTTCACTGGGTGAGTTTAGAATATTTGTTATTTCAAAAATATTATGTGTTGAATTGGTGATTTATTAGACTGTGTGGTGTGAGACAGAATGTGGGTCTGACTTATGTACTGTAGTTCTGGTTTGATTATGTAAAGGTTAAAATCATTATGTTCTCTTCTCTATGACAGGTGACTCCATGGCAGATTCAGTAGGGCCACGTTTCACTCATAAAGTTGTAGATGAAGATGATGATGTTACTCTGTCCTGCAGCTACAAAACAACCATTCGTACAGGAAACTACCTGCACTGGTACAGGCAGTATCCAAAATCTACACCAGAGTTTCTTCTTTATATTTCTGATGGTGGAGCATTAAGTTCCAACATTCCCACAAGAATGACTGCTAAAGTTAATGGAGATAATAAACAAGTGGATCTGATCATCTCCTCTGCTGCTGTATCAGACTCTGCACTATACTACTGTGCACTGGTGCCCACAGTGACAGGAAATCCAACTGCACTGTTCAAAAACTTTGACACAGTTTTGATATATGGGAAGCAGTTCTTTGAGACATTTACATGCCAATTCTGGGGAATTTTGTCTTGAGTTTATAAATTGTGAGACACACTGGATTATTAGGAGACAGCTCATTCATTTATTCATCTTCAGTAACCACTTTATCCTCGTCAGAGATCCAGGGATTTTCCTGAGAACTCTGGGAGTGAAGGAGGAATGTGAGAAAACCAAAAAAGTGAGCATACAAAACATTGCACAGACAGTAACCTGAGATCACTCTTACATGAAAGTAGAAATTGAGCCAGAAAATCCTAATTTGATCCTAATCCTAAATTGTCTCAATTTCATGCAGAGACAGAGGAGAGCTAACCCTTGCCTTGACCAGGATAAAGAGGTGACTGAAGATGAACAAATAATTAATTTGAATAAAATATAAATTCTGTTGTTAGGTTTTTAAAGACAGGTTGTTTTTTTCTTTTCTTCAAAACTGCTATACTCTTTTCTATAAGTCAAAAACTTTATTGGTCTTTTTGTGATTTATGACCTATAGTCCTCTCAGAAACTACTTGAATGGCAAGGCCAATTAAGTTTTGCTGAAGACATTTTGGTTTGAGAACAAAAGATGAATATTAGAAGAGAGTTTTGAATTTCTGGTATTTATATGTAGATATGAGATATGATATGAGAGTTGTGAAGAAAAACACCTAAATCAAAGTCTGTGTCATCACCAACAACCTCCACAGGGCAGGGGTGAAGGTATCACAATCCACCATTCAATGACTTTTACAGCAGAAATAAAGAGGTCATACCATAAGATGCAAACCAGTCATTGTTTTGTTCCTACTTTTTAGTGAACATCTCTCGAGCTCACTGTCTCTTATTTTGCATCTAGTTCCCCCTGTCTACACAATGTATAACAACAGACCTCCCCCTTAAAAAATAAAAAGAATTAACATAACATTGTGTAGTTGTCTTTTTTTCTCTCTCTTCATATTTCACAGTTAATCTGTCACAGTATATAACAGGGGGGAAAAAAAACATTTGTTTTTATCACCATGACTTAAAGACAACCTTGAAAAACTTTATGCAGGGGTACTTTTTAAAAAAAACAACAACAAAAACAAAAAATCAACGTTAGTTCACATGACTTCAATTAGTCTTTCTGGAGGTTTAATGTTTCTTGTTGGTCTTTGCTCAATCACTGTCTCAGGTAATCTATCTGAAACCTGTCTGGACTCATCAACTAATGGCACAGATGTCAATGTGAAACGTCTGGGTTACACAGGTAACCCTGTTCCCTGAGACGGGAATGAGACGTTGTGTTTAGCATGACACTATGGGAGCATCTGAAGCTTGTGTAAAATCATGCCTATTTATAGGCCTGGCATGATCAGGTGACGTGGCAATTAATCGCATCGCGTGATATATATATGACACCTGTGAACCGCACCGTCAGCCTCTATTATCTGAAGTTAAGATGCAATTCACAGGCCTACCCTGGTATGACAAAGCTACGCATCGTCTTGTTCCCTTCTCAGGGAACAGGGTTTCATGCGTAACCCAGATGTTCCCTTTCAAAAGGAACTTCACGTTGCGTTTAGCATAACACTATGGGAACGAGAATACGCACTCGTCATACTGAGAATACCAGTCATACCGAGGGTACGGCCTGTGCAAAAAGACCCAAGCCCGAGGGTCATTGCAAGATACTCGAGACCAGGTCAGAATGAATATCCAGGCTGTAATATTAAATGAATGGGTGTTGCTTAGACCACCCTGCAGTAGCACACAGATCCTGTAAGGCAGGAGTGTCCAATCTTATCCGGAAAGGGCCGGTGTGGGTGCAGGTTTTCATTCCAACCAATCAGGAACCACATCTATTATGAAGTGCCTTGATGGCCAGAAGAACAGGAATGGTGACATCTTTAATGGAGTCACAGAAAGAATGGGGGAAGAAAGTTTCATACATTGAGCTGAACAAGTGCGCACCTGCTGGAAAATCCTAAAAAGTAGCTACTATCGGGCGAAAAAACAGAACACCAGTGATTCTAATCTTTCATCTTTCCCATATTTTGAAAGTATGCATGACTTACTTAGACATCGACCTTTGTCCAACATATCTGAGAATGGAGTGAACGTTGGGTTTACGGGGACGAGGATGCAGCGGAATGCAATGGACGGTAAGTATGTTTGAGCTGGTTGTATTTGTTTTTCTGCTATTAGCTAACTAGTTGGTTACAGTAAACAGTCTATACATTGCTAATTTTATGTATCTACTTTACCATATAGAGAGTATCGTTGGGGATGAAGTGAGTTCTCTAGCTGGCCAGGAGGAAATGAACGAGGATGCAGATAAAGATAACATATCATCAGCTGATGCATTTGGTACTCAAGAGGAAAGCTTTTCAGCCACAGCACTAGATGTCGACCAACCCAGGACACATGGTGACATGTTTTTGATGTAAATGCTATTTCAGTTAAATAGATGACATGTATGTATGTATATGTATATCTATAAGACAACTCTTTGTAGGCATGTATTGGTTTGACTCATCAGGTGCAGTAGTTGTTACATAGGCTAGCTACTGTATGCTGCACATATTTGTCCCAACATTTAAAATATGCATAATGTAGAAAATGGAGACACTTAAAAAGATCTTTTTTCATTTTCCAAGACTTTTAGCTATGTTATCTCTATCAAAGCCTGTCACTTCAACTGACATTTCTATTCTTTTTTTAATGTAAACTTATTGTGTAGGTTACTCTCAAATAAAGAAGTCTGCGAGATGCACTGTGATCTCTCAGCATCAGCAGTTCATGATACAGATGATGAGGCAACAAAATGAATGGGTTCAAGACCAAATCCAGCAATCGAGCAAAGAGAGGAGAGACTCCTTAGTGCTTTAATTGAGACCAATGGCTGTTCCACCAAGCAGTACAGAAAGAATATTTTCATACATCATGTTTACCGTTATATTCATGTGTCTGTGGCTTTCATTAGGTGAGTTAACATTGATGTTAACTCATGAATCTCTACTCTATGTTAACTGATGAATCTCTATGATCTTAACATAACACAGTACAGAAAGAATATTTTCATACATCATGTTTACCGTTATATTCATGTGTCTGTGGCTTTCATTAGGTGAGTTAACATTGATGTTTTATTATCTCTGAATTATGATTGAATTTGTCTGTGTGATATAAAACAAGAGCTAAATGTGAGTAAGATTTATGTATCGCTGGCTTAAAAATAACTTAATACTCTGTTCTCTATGACAGATGACTCCATGGCAGATCCAACTTCCTAATCTGTACAAAGTTATGCTACAGCAGCAGCACTTCCTGGGTGTGCCCTTCTAGAGATGTGTTTCCTCATGTGCAAAGTTCAGCACATACAGCACTATTGTACAGAATCTTCACAGAGCTGTGTTCAGAAATGGCTCAACTACACAACTTACTGTGCATAGTGAGATACACACCTCTGATTCTCACTGTAGCAACAGGTAATTACCTTTCATCAGTTGTATTCATTAATACATCATATTTTAAGCATTAATTCCTTAAATGAATGTTTTGTTTCATTAAATGAAAGGTTCATTTACAAAAATACTTCACAGATTTATTTCTTTATTTTCTTCTTTACAACAGGCAGTTTTGCAGAAAAAATTTGGCCGGTGGATGAACATGCCACCATTGTCAGAAAAGAAACCGATACTGTTACTCTGAAATGTTCATATGAGTCAAGAAGCGATTACATTTGGCTTTACTGGTACAAGCAATACCGTGACAGTGCACCACAGTTTTTACTGTATAAAGGAGCAAGGTCAGAAAGTTCTGAGTACAATCCCTCTGATAGATTACAGTCAAAAACAACCTCAGAATCTACTGAACTTACTATCAGAGGTCTAAAGCTCTCAGACTCTGCACTCTATCACTGTGCTCTTAGAATAGTAGCACAGTAATATAGAGTCAATGAAAGGCTGTACAAAAACATAAAAATGGTATATATATGAATGTTCTAAAACACACACAAAAAATACACCTTTTACCACCTTGTTATCAGTTAACCACAGACACATACACAAACTTGTGGTAACATAATTTCAGCTTTCATTTCCTGACATTTACATCTACAATGTGTGTTAAACATATGGCACCTTTTGTGGCAGACCACAGAATTTTAGGTGAGTAAAAGTATTGGAACATATAGTCTTAACTTTAATAACACTTAATATTTGGTTAAGTATCCCTTGCTTGCAATAAAGGGATCCAGCTCCTGGTTGATTGGGCATGCTGGAGCGCTTTGGCTGCCACTCCTCTCACTGTCTATTTGTTTGTTTGTTTGTTTTTAAGTTAATGTGGATTCTGTATTCCTGCTGTTTTCAGTTACTAAGTCATTCTCTACACTTGTAACGAGGCGGGACTATTACACACACCTTGGCTTTTAGTTTTTATCTGTCTGCGTTCTCTGGAGGACTCTGGAGCTTTATTGAAGGAGTGGCTCCTGTGGCGTTACCAAGAACATACATTCTCTTGGGACTGCTGCGGTCCTGGACTCATGGAACATGTCTTTAAGGTACACCGCACAGCAGCTGCTAAACAAAACAGAACTATCATTTGCAAAATGACGCTTATGAACTCTGTTGAAATGCTGGCCTGTTGAGACAAAGGCGGTATATACATAGAAGTTTTGGACGCAGTTACTGCCTTTTTCTTCTAACATCAGTGTTCCTATGAGTCGGACAGAAACTAAAAGAGTGTCTCAGACTGGTGTGGTCCTCAGTAATTTATCTTCGATTGGAGCTGCCTTCTATGCTGTCCCAGAGTCTGGTAAATGTTGCGTTATTTAATGCACGTTCAGTAAACAACAAAGCTCTGCTTTTATCGGACATCATCGCAGATAGAAAACTGGATTTACTGTTCTTAGTAAAGTAGAGTGCAAGCAACAATCTACGAACATAATAAGAGATTTTTTTTTTTTTTTTTTACCTCAGCAGGACATACAGTGTTATTCTGTGCTTGTCTGCAGACATGATCATGGGGAAACTTGGACTCATGGGTTGCACATCCTAGAGGATCTAAGCCATTAAATCCCTACAGTGTCTCAATTTTCAGCAGAGACATGAGAGCAAACCTCACCCCCTCCTATCGTCAGTACATTCAGGAGAATCATA